>NW_022155464.1:0-7241 GCF_001633185.2 Quercus lobata | reverse complement strand
CCATGCAATACCTTGTTTCTGTCCAAAACTTGATTTCTAAGTAGTTGGTTTCCCCATAGGTTTGAGTCCGAAGACCATGCAATACCTTGGTTCTGTCCAAAACTTGATTTTAAAGTAGTTGGTTTTCCCATAGGCTTGAGTTCGAGGACCATGCAATACCTTGATTCTGTCCAAAACTTGATTTCTAAGTAGTTGGTTTCCCTATAGGTTTGAGTCCGAGGACCATGCAATACCTTGATTCTGTCCAAAATTTGATTTCTAAGTACTTGGTTTCCCCATAGGTTTGAGTCCGAAGACTATGCAATACCTTGGTTCTGTCCAAAACTTGATTTTTAAGTAGTTGGTTTTCCCATAGGCTTGAGTTCGAGGACCATGTAATACCTTGATTCTGTCCAAAACTTGATTTCTAAGTAGTTGGTTTCCCTATTGGTTTGAGTCCGAGGACCATGCAATACCTTGATTCTGTCCAAAACTTGATTTTTAAGTAGTTGGTTTCCCCATAGGCTTGAGTCCGAGGACCATGCAAAACCTTGGTTCTGTCCGAAACTTGATTTTCTAAGTAGTTGGTTTCCCTATAGGTTTGAGTCCGAGGACCACGCAATACCTTGGTTCTGTCCAAAACTTAATTTTCTAAGTAGTTGGTTTCCCCATAGGCTTGAGTCCGATGACCATGGAATACCTTGGTTCTGTCCAAAACATGATTACTAAGTAGTTGGTTTCCCCTTTGGTTTGAGTCCGAAGACCATGCAATACCTTGGTTCTGTCCAAAACTTGATTTTTAAGTAGTTGGTTTTCCCATAGTCTTGAGTTCGAGGACCATGCAATACCTTGATTCTGTCCAAAACTTGATTTCTAAAGTAGTTGGTTTCCCTATAGGTTTGAGTCCCGAGGACCATTGCAATACCTTGATTCTGTCCAAAACTTGATTTCTAAGTAAGTTGGTTTTCCCCATAGGTTTTGAGTCCGAAGACCATGCAATGCCTTGGTGTTCTGGTCCAAAACTTGATTTTTAAGTAGTTGGTTTTTCCCATAGGCTTGAGTCGAGGACCATGCAATAACTTTAATTTCCTGTCCAAAACTTGATTTTTCAAGTATTGGTTTCCCTATTGGTTTGAAGTCCGAGGACCATGCCAATACCTTGAATTCTGTCCAAAACTTGAATTTCAAGTAGTTGGTTTCCCCATAGGTTTTGAGTCCGAAGACCATGACAATGCTTGGTTCTTGTCCAACTTGATTTTTAAGTAGTTGGTTTTCCCATAGGCTTGAGTTCGAGGACCATGCAATACCTTTATTCTGTCCAAAACTTGATTTCTAAGTAGTTGGTTTCCCCATAGGCTTGAGTCCGATGACCATGCAATACCTTGGTTCTGTCCAAAACATGATTTCTAAGTAGTTGGTTTCCCCTTAGGTTTGAGTCCGAGGACCATGCAATACCTTGGTTCTGTCTAAAACTTGATTTTTAAGTAGTTGGTTTTCCCATAGGCTTGAGTTCGAGGACCATGCAATACCTTGATTCTGTCCAAAACTGGATTTCTAAGTAGGTTGTTTCCCTATAGGTTTGAGTCCGAGGACCATGCAATACATTGGTTCTGTCAAAAAATTGATTTTTAAGTAGTTGGTTTCCCCATAGGCTTGAGTCCGAGGACCATGCAATACCTTGGTTCTGTCCAAAACTTGAAATCTAAGTAGTTGGTTTCCCCATAGGTTTGAGTCCGAGGACCATGCAATACCTTGGTTCTGTCCAAAACTTGATTTCTAAGTAGTTGGTTTCCCCATAGGTTTGAGTCCGAGGACCACGCAATACCTTGGTTCTGTCCAAAACTTGATTTCTAAGTAGTTGGTTTCCCCATAGGTTTGAGTCCGAGGACCATGCAATACCTTGGCTCTGTCCAAAACTTGATTTTTAAGTAGTTGGTTTCCCCATAGGCTTGAGTCCGAGGACCATGCAATACCTGGTTCTGTCCAAAACTTGATTTCTAAGTAGTTGGTTTCCCCATAGGTTTGAGTCCGAGGACCATGCAATACCTTGGTTCTGTCCAAAACTTAATTTCTAAGTAGTTGGTTTCCCCATAGGTTTGAGTCCGAGGACCATGCAATACCTTGGTTCTGTCCAAAACTTGATTTTTAAGTAGTTGGTTTCCCCATAGGCTTGAGTTCGAGGACCATGCAATACCTTGATTCTGTCCAAAACTTGATTTCTAAGTAGTTGGTTTCCCCATAGGTTTGAGTCCGAAGACCATGCAATACCTTGGTTCTGTCCAAAACTTGAATTTTAAGTAGTTGTTTCCCCTTAGGCTTGAGTTCGAGGACCATGCAATACCTTGATTCTGTCCAAAACTTGATTTCTAAGTAGTTGGTTTTCCCATAGGTTTGAGTCCGAAGACCATGCAATACCTTGGTTTTCTTTCCAAAACTTGATTTTTAAGTAGTTGGTTTTCCCATAGGCTTGAGTTCGAGACCATGCATACCTTGATTCTGTCCAAAACTTGATTTCTAAGTAGTGGTTTCCCCATAGGTTGAGTCCCGGAAGACCATGCAATACCTTGGTTCTGTCCAAAACTTGATTTTTAAGTAGTTGGTTTCCCCATAGGCTTGAGTTCGAGGACCATGCAATACCTTGATTCTGTCCAAAACTTGATTTCTAAGTAGTTGGTTTCCCCATAGGTTTGAGTCCGAAGACCATGCAATACCTTGGTTCTGTCCAAAACTTGAATTTTAAGTAGTTGTTTCCCCTTAGGCTTGAGTTCGAGGACCATGCAATACCTTGATTCTGTCCAAAACTTGATTTCTAAGTAGTTGGTTTCCCTATAGGTTTGAGTCCGAGGACCATGCAATACCTTGATTCTGTCCAAAACTTGATTTCTATGTAGTTGGTTTCCCCATAGGTTTGAGTCCGAAGACCATGCAATACCTTGGTTCTGTCCAAAACATGATTTTTAAGTAGTTGGTTTTCCCATAGGCTTGAGTTCGAGGACCATGCAATACCTTGATTCTGTCCAAAACTTGATTTCTAAGTAGTTGGTTTCCCTATTGGTTTGAGTCCGAGGACCATGCAATACCTTGATTCTGTCCAAAACTTGATTTTTAAGTAGTTGGTTTCCCCATAGGCTTGAGTCCGAGGACCATGCAAAACCTTGGTTCTGTCCAAAACTTGATTTTCTAAGTAGTTGGTTTCCCTATAGGTTTGAGTCCGAGGACCACGCAATACCTTGGTTCTGTCCAAAACTTAATTTTCGAAGTAGTTGGTTTCCCCATAGGCTTGAGTCCGATGACCATGCAATACCTTGGTTCTGTCCAAAACATGAATTCTAAGTAGTTGGTTTCCCCTTAGGTTTGAGTCCGAGGACCAAGCAATACCCTGGTTCTGTCTAAAACTTGATTTTTAAGTAGTTGGTTTTTCCATAGGCTTGAGTTCGAGGACCATGCAATACCTTGATTCTGTCCAAAACTGGATTTCTAAGTAGGTTGTTTCCCTATAGGTTTGAGTCCGAGGACCATGCAATACATTGGTTCTGTCAAAAACTTGATTTTTAAGTAGTTGGTTTCCCCATAGGCTTGAGTCCGAGGACCATGCAATGCCTTGGTTCTGTCCAATACTTGATTTTCTAAGTAGTTGGTTTCCCCATAGGCTTGAGTCCGATGACCATGCAATACCTTGGTTCTGTCCAAAACATGATTTCTAAGTAGTTGGTTTCCCCTTAGGTTTGAGTCCGAGGACCATGCAATACCTTGGTTCTGTCTAAAACTTGATTTTTAAGTAGTTGGTTTTCCCATAGGCTTGAGTTCGAGGACCATGCAATACCTTGATTCTGTCCAAAACTTGATTTCTAAGTAGTTGGTTTCCCCATAGGTTTGAGTCCGAGGACCATGCAATACCTTGGTTCTGTCCAAAACTTGATTTTTATGTAGTTGGTTTTCCCATAGGCTTGAGTTCGAGGACCATGCAATTCCTTGATTCTGTCCAAAACTTGATTTCTAAGTAGTTGGTTTCCCTATAGGTTTGAGTCCGAGGCCAATGCAATACCTTGGTTCTGTCCAAAACTTGATTTTTCTGTAGTTGGTTTCCCCATAGGCTTGACTCCGAGGACCACGCAATACCTTGGTTCTGTCCAAAACTTGATTTCTAAGTAGTTGGTTTCCCCATAGGTTTGAGTCCGAGGACCATGCAATACCTTGGTTCTGTCCAAAACTTGATTTCTAAGTAGTTGGTTTCCCCATAGGTTTGATTCCGAGGACCATGCAATACCTTGGTTCTGTCCAAAACTTGATTTTTAAGTAGTTGGTTTTCCCATAGGTTTGAGTCCGAGGACCATGCAATACCTTTGTTCTGTCCAAAACTTGATTTCTAAGTAGTTGGTTTCCCCATAGGTTTGAGTCCGAGGACCATGCAATACCTTGGTTCTGTCCAAAACTTGATTTTTAAGTAGTTGGTTTCCCCATAGGTTTGAGTCGAGGACCATGCAATACCTTGGTTCTGTCCAAAACTTGATTTTTAAGTAGTTGGTTTCCCATAGGTTTGAGTCCGAGGACCATGCAATACCTTGGTTCTGTCCAAAACTTGATTTCTAAGTAGTTGGTTTCCCATAGGTTTGAGTCCGAGGACCATGCAATACCTTGGTTCTGTCCAAAACTTGATTTTTAAGTAGTTGGTTTTCCCATAGGCTTGAGTTCGAGGACCATGCAATACCTTTATTCTGTCCAAAACTTGATTTCTAAGTAGTTGGTTTCCCTATAGGTTTGAGTCCGAGGACCATGCAATACCTTGGTTCTGTCCAAAACTTGATTTTTAAGTAGTTGGTTTCCCCATAGGCTTGAGTTCGAGGACCATGCAATACCTTGGTTCTGTCCAAAACTTGATTTCTAAGTAGTTGGTTTCCCCATAGGTTTGAGTCCGAGGACCATGCAATACCTTGGTTCTGTCCAAAACTTGATTTTTAAGTAGTTGGTTTCCCCTTAGGCTTGAGTTCGAGGACCATGCAAATACCTCTGTATTCTGTCCAAAACTTGATTTCTAATGTAGTTGGTTTCCCCATAGGTTTGAGTCCGAAGACCATGCAATACCTTGGTTCTGTCCAAAACATGATTTTTAAGTAGTTGGTTTTCCCATAGGCTTGAGTTCGAGGACCATGCAATACCTTGATTCTGTCCAAAACTTGATTTCTAAGTAGTTGGTTTCCCTATTGGTTTGAGTCCGAGGACCATGCAATACCTTGATTCTGTCCAAAACTTGATTTTTAAGTAGTTGGTTTCCCCATAGGCTTGAGTCCGAGGACCATGCAAAACCTTGGTTCTGTCCAAAACTTGATTTTCTAAGTAGTTGGTTTCCCTATAGGTTTGAGTCCGAGGACCACGCAATACCTTGGTTCTGTCCAAAACTTAATTTTCGAAGTAGTTGGTTTCCCCATAGGCTTGAGTCCGATGACCATGCAATACCTTGGTTCTGTCCAAAACATGAATTCTAAGTAGTTGGTTTCCCCTTAGGTTTGAGTCCGAGGACCAAGCAATACCCTGGTTCTGTCTAAAACTTGATTTTTAAGTAGTTGGTTTTTCCATAGGCTTGAGTTCGAGGACCATGCAATACCTTGATTCTGTCCAAAACTGGATTTCTAAGTAGGTTGTTTCCCTATAGGTTTGAGTCCGAGGACCATGCAATACATTGGTTCTGTCAAAAACTTGATTTTTAAGTAGTTGGTTTCCCCATAGGCTTGAGTCCGAGGACCATGCAATGCCTTGGTTCTGTCCAATACTTGATTTTCTAAGTAGTTGGTTTCCCCATAGGCTTGAGTCCGATGACCATGCAATACCTTGGTTCTGTCCAAAACATGATTTCTAAGTAGTTGGTTTCCCCTTAGGTTTGAGTCCGAGGACCATGCAATACCTTGGTTCTGTCTAAAACTTGATTTTTAAGTAGTTGGTTTTCCCATAGGCTTGAGTTCGAGGACCATGCAATACCTTGATTCTGTCCAAAACTGGATTTCTAAGTAGGTTGAGTTTGAGTCCGAGGACCAGTTGGTTTGCATAGGCTTGAGTTCGAGGACCATGCAATACCTTGATTCTGTCCAAAACTTGATTTCTAAGTAGTTGGTTTCCCCATAGGTTTGAGTCCGAGGACCATGCAATACCTTGGTTCTGTCCAAAACTTGATTTTTATGTAGTTGGTTTTCCCATAGGCTTGAGTTCGAGGACCATGCAATACCTTGATTCTGTCCAAAACTTGATTTCTAAGTAGTTGGTTTCCCTATAGGTTTGAGTCCGAGGCCAATGCAATACCTTGGTTCTGTCCAAAACTTGATTTTTCTGTAGTTGGTTTCCCCATAGGCTTGACTCCGAGGACCACGCAATACCTTGGTTCTGTCCAAAACTTGATTTCTAAGTAGTTGGTTTCCCCATAGGTTTGAGTCCGAGGACCATGCAATACCTTGGTTCTGTCCAAAACTTGATTTCTAAGTAGTTGGTTTCCCCATAGGCTTGAGTCCGAGGACCATGCAATACCTTGGCTCTGTCCAAAACTTGATTTCTAAGTAGTTGGTTTCCCCATAGGTTTGAGTCCGAGGACCATGCAATACCTTGGTTCTGTCCAAAACTTGATTTCTAAGTAGTTGGTTTCCCCATAGGTTTGAGTCCGAGGACCATGCAATACCTTGGTTCTGTCCAAAACTTGATTTCTAAGTAGTTGGTTTCCCCATAGGTTTGAGTCCGAGGACCATGCAATACCTTGGTTCTGTCCAAAACTTGATTTCTAAGTAGTTGGTTTCCCCATAGGTTTGAGTCCGAGGACCATGCAATACCTTGGTTCTGTCCAAAACTTGAATTTTCTAAGTAGTTGGTTTCCCCATAGGTTTGAGTCCGAGGACCATGCAATACCTTGGTTCTGTCCAAAACTTGATTTCTAAGTAGTTGGTTTCCCCATAGGTTTGAGTCCGAGGACCATGCAATACCTTGGTTCTGTCCAAAACTTGATTTTTAAGTAGTTGGTTTTCCCATAGGATTGAGTTCGAGGACCATGCAATACCTTTATTCTGTCCAAAACTTGATTTCTAAGTAGTTGGTTTCCCTATAGGTTTGAGTCCGAGGACCATGCAATACCTTGGTTCTGTCCAAAACTTGATTTTTAAGTAGTTGGTTTCCCCATAGCCTTGAGTCCGAGGACCACGCAATACCTTGGTTCTGTCCAAAACTTGATTTCTAAGTAGTTGTTTTCCCCATAGGTTTGAGTCCGAGGACCATGCAATACCTTGGTT
>NW_022155463.1:0-7279 GCF_001633185.2 Quercus lobata | reverse complement strand
CATCCAGGTAGTTGGTTTCCCCTGAGGCTTGGGTCCGAGGACCATGCAATGCCTTGATTCTGTCCAAAACCTAGTTTTCCACATCCAGGTAGTTGGTTTCCCCTGAGGCTTGGGTCCGAGGACCATGCAATGCCTTGGTTCTGTCCAAAACCTAGTTTTCTCCTTGTGCGGGATCTTGGCTTTAGGGGAGTTAGCTCCTCAGCCAAGCCCCTAGAGTTTATCCATACGGTTAACGTTGCAAGGTACCTAGTTTACTCTTTACAGGGGACCTTGGCTTTAAGGGAGTTGGCTCCTCAACCAAGCCCCTAATCAAGAAACGTAGTTCCTAACAGAACTTTATACTTAGAACTCTGTAACCAACGGCTAGACATATCGGAGAAACTCTATCGACCCACTTCCTATACCAACACACAAGCCCTTCCCACAGACGGCGCCAATTGTAAGGACGCGTTTCGTGGCGGACCGTAACAGTGTCGGGTTCGCACGTGAAAAGGCCCCTAACAATATCATTTGTAGAGTGTGGGTTTGGAAGGCTAGGCCTTGGTTGATAGGCGGTGGGTTTTTCACGGTGTTCGTACCAGTTTAAGTTTTCCTACACCCCTGGAGTCTTTCTCCTGGAGGTGGGCTGGGAGGCTCAGGTTTCTGGCCATTTTTCCCAACCCCCTCTTTAGGTTGCTTATTTTTCCTTTTATATTTGCCTGCGTTCATTGTCCTTCGTCCACGTATTGGATCAACCTTTCCTAGATTGATACTTGTCCCATCAGCCCATATTCAAAGTCGTTGGGGGTGGTTGTAAAAGCCAAAGAATGCGGCTTTGTCAGGTTCAGAGCATTGAATGGCAGTAAGGGCAGCTTTCCCTGGATATTTTAGATCTTTTTTCCGAGTTTCAGTTTTATACCATTTTTACCCTTCTTTACGAGGGGGAACTTTGGGTCTGCCGAGGACTGAACTACCCTCGGCGGTACCCAAAGTCTATTTCGTTGAACTTGGGCCATAATCCTCCTCGGCTTGGCCCATAAATCATTTACACCCTACAAGTATTAATAAGTTTAACTGAGTTCGTTCTTGATATAAGTGATGAATTCAAAATAATACATTTTACATCAAGTAATTTGTTATATAATTTTCCAAATGGCAAATACATGTTGTTTTCTTTATTAAAAAAAAAAAAAAATTAATGCGAAAAATATGGGTCAACCCAACCCGACCCACAACCTGATTGACCTGAACTCGTTTTTAACCCACTTAAAATCACTCGTTTTTGACCCGTGACCCGTTTGACCTGCAATTCAATTGACCCGACCCGACTCGTCCGTTTTGCCATGTCTAATTGTAATCAGTGAATTTAAGAATTGAAAAAAAAATAACTTTTAATCTTAATTATTAAATAAAAAATATTAAAAAAAAAGTAAAACAAGTTTAGTATAATTAAAAAGTTAATTTGGTTAAAAGTTTTGTGAGAATGAATTAAAACACTAGCATCAAGTGTGTTAAATACCATCAAATATTCTAAATGTTAAAAAATTTAATATTGATAAACAGTATAATTTCATATTTGGAACTAGACATAAAATCTTATGGGTCTGTCTGGTAGTGTATTTTGAACAACAATTTTCAATGTTTAAATAATATTATATATATTTTTACATACTTTTTTACCAATACATATTTTTAAAAAAATACAAACATCTAGAACAATATTATTTAATAGGTGCTAAACATGTTTTAGTGTTTTTTTATTCCAATTTCTTTCTCCCAGGTCACATTTCAAGTCTTATCTCATTTTCTTTCTCTTTATCCCTCTCCTTGTCAATGGGGCCACAATAATTTTTTTTTTTTTTTAATTTTTAATATGAATGAGGCTTGTTTTAAATTATTTTAATGTAATATAATCTTAAAATAGAAAATATGATATAAAGTCTACCTTTTTCTTATCACCTACCACACCACAACGATTTCCTTTGATTTTTGAGAAATAAATTTAAAAAGAAAAAGAAAAATGATTAATGACTGTGTTTGATAGCCGAGAAAATCAAATAGAAAAGCCACATCCAGTGTTTGGTAGCCAGGAAAACTATAAGGAAAAACCTCATCTTCTTCGCAAAGAAACCCAGAAAAACCCTGTGGCCTTAACCCAACCACACCGGCCAAGGTCCTAACAGACTTATTCCCTCTCTTAATTTGTATATTTCTCTCTCTTCTCTACCCCTCTACTTTCTACATCTACCCATCACTGGCAACAAGACTATCAACGCCAAAGGGGTGAGTTTGCTTCGATTCTGAAGAATTTTAGTTCGTTTCGATCATTTTTCTGCAAATTATGATGGCCCTATCGGAGAAGAAGGGGCAAAAGCAACAGTTTTCTTTGAAATATAAAAAAAAAAGTTCATTTCTAATTTTGAAAATTGTGGTTTCTTTTTTTCTTTTTTAAAAATGATTGTTTTCTTATTTAAGCAATGCATTTGCGTTGTGTGCATTAATTTCATTTTTGGTTATATTCTATTATAATTATGATTGTCAAAATCGTGATCTAAGTTGTAGGATTATACGATCCTATGATCCCACATTACCAAAACAATTACGTCTGCAAATTTTGTAGAATCACACGTGTTAGAGTGCAAATTTTGTAGGATCATATGGTTTTTATTGATCCTACCAAAACATAAATTTTGATTTATGCTTCTTTAAGCCCAACTAAAGCCACAAGTCCAATATATTACTAGTGGCCCACAAGTATTGAAGTCTCAAATTTACCCATATCATCTGAAAATCTAAAAAAGAAACCACATTTGAAACTTAAAAAAGTGTCATCCGTCTGTGTTGATAAATATTTTGGTACTTAGTTACTAATTAAATATTTATTGAACTTTTTGGATATATTGTATTCAAACTTAAGCATATTTGTTTTGTTAGTATAGACGTAAGGGTGTATGATATATAAATTACATTATATTGATGCAAATCTTTGTATTTTTATGGACGAATTCATAATTTGTGATTATTCAACACACAAAGTTACTACCAATTTATTTTTTGTTTTCAATATGAAAATAAGTAAGATCTTACAATTCTCGATCTCTTGTAGATTCTTGATCTTAATAACCTTATGTGTGATTCATTGATGTGAGCCTTTTAAATATGGAACAAATTTGCATGTCCCTTTCAATTTCCCTGGAAAATCCTTAGTCTCTAAAAAAAAAAAAAAAAAAAAACTGGTACGAATCTATTAATTCTTGTTCTCTATTTTTTTTTTAATTAATCATTTCTCAACTGTTGTACTTTGAGAAAGAGAAACACTTTTAATCTTTTTTTTACTAATAAAGACTTGGACAGTACAAGTATCTCTTGCTTACGGTGATACACAAGAGTAGACGCATAATCACAACCGCACTCTTGTACACACCACAGTTCTTACCTAGTCAGTAGTCACTCATACCAACTCTCATTTTATTGATTCTAGGTTCTTTATTTCCATGGCTTCACTTTCTTTATACTGCAATTTTTTTTTTTTTGGGTTGAAACGATAGTATAGTGCAACTTCTACCGTGGTAGATCTTTGTTTAGAAAATTTACCCGTGAATGTGAACGTTACAATTTTTGACTTATTATTTTAGGAGTCCAGTATTTTGAAGTACTTCTTTTATTAATGCCTAAACTTAATAGTACTCCTTCTACAGAAATCGGAAGCTTGCCTGGTACGGTGAATCAAGTAACGTGAACTACATTGTGCAACAGGTTCTAACAAGCAATTTGATGGAATCCTTCAAAGAGATTGGAAGGGATATAACTAGTTTTCTAAATGCCTCCATAACCGAGAAGATGGAGAGGGTTAGGGAAATCCTGAGGAAGTTTGGAATGCTAAATGACACATTCCCTTACCAACCTGAGCTCTCACGACATGCTGTAGTGGTTGCCCCACTGAGTTGCGTGTTCTTTCTCTTCTTCGACATTATGCATACTCTTAAGGATGACAACAGCATTGTTTGGTGGTCTGTGCATGTCGGTTTGCTTGGATTCTTCTATTTCTTTTTACAGCCATTGATAGGGGAACCGAGCTATTCCAATCTCTCAAAGTGGTAAAAGTTATTTTAAATCTGATGATAGTTCTGTTCACACTTCATTTTGAAAGACATGTATAAAACATACACGTACATACACTAGCAAGAGCCAGCTGCCTTTGCATTTACATTGCCCTTCTGCACGGCATTTCCTCTCTATTTGAAATGGATCTATTTTCTAAAAAAAAAAAAAAAAAACCTGATTCATTTTATGGTTATTAAATATTATAAATTTAAAGATATATTTAGTGTCATATCATTTAAAATTTTTGATAACATGACATTTTGTATATTGTCATTTCTAAAATAGTGATATATACAAATTTTACTACATAAAGTTACAAACTGAAATGTTACTATTCAGGAAAAAAAAAAAAAAAACTGATATGTTACCAATTACATGAAAACAACTCATATATTTATTTATTAGATAATTAAAATCCATTAATCCAATTAATTGACATATTAGTTTATAAATTTTATATTATAAAATTTGTAATAACTATAGCATTTTCCATTAGAAAAAAATTAAAAAAATTTGACCATGAAAAAAAAATGGACTTCATCCCTTTCAGGTGAAACGGAAAATATCATGTTCTCATGTGTATGTGTAGACTGTATAGGGACATAAAGATAAACAATGGGTATTTAGTAAATTTTGGGAATTTGCTTCTGCAGGTATGTATCCTGGCTCTTCGTTGCACTTGTGTATCATCTTCCAAGTTCTCAGTCAGTGGCAATATTAATAAGAATGAATTTGTCTTTATTTTTGACAATATTCATCTTTTCTATTGTTTGCCTTCTCGTCTTCCACTATATCTTTATTCTGGTCGAGTACAATTTTTCATATCAAAATCGAAAGTGGCCAGACACATGGACCATTCTCCAATTTTCTGCTGTAAGTCCTAAAATGACTTTTGGTAACTCTAGATTTGCCGAATCAGTTAGCTTCTCCCTTTTCCATGTAAACTCTGAATACTTGTTCATGCTTTGAACGTTGTCAGTATAGCCTGCTGTGTATTTCTGAGTCATTGTAGAGAGGAGCCGCTTGAACAAAGAAATTTGAAAGACAAAGTGTGTTCTTCACTTTTTTGCATGCGGAATGAAAATTGCGGGACAATATTCGATCTTTATGCCAAGGTATGCCTGCAACCTATTTTAAGCAGTGTGGATTTATCCAACAAAAATTTTCAATCCAATGTTCCATACTTTAATTTTTTTTATTTTTTTCCCTTTCAAACTTTGATTATTTTATATAAAAAGATCTGTAGCAAACTATGGTTGCTAGAGGATAAAAAGGGAACACTTGAGTGAAACAGGATTTTTATTAGTTTTATCCTACCAAGAAATAGTATATTATATTATATATAAAGAATGACGCTGTACCAAAATAAGAAAGAGATTGTAAAAATTACTTTCAATCTTTATGATAGTTCTGTTCATACTTCATTTTTAAAGACATGTATAATACATACATATGCATGCACGCGTTGGCAAGAGCTAGATGCCTTTACATTTACATGTCCTTTCCACATGCTCTATTTTCTCTCTATTTGAAGTGGTCCATAAATATTAAGATATATTTAATAATAAAATACAAATAAAGGTATTTAAATGGTAAACATTAACGAAATTTTACTGAAAATGTGCCTAAAAAATTTAAACAACTTGCAAATGAACTTTCACTATTTTTATAAGGTTAATAGAAAATAATAAAGCATAAACAAGTGTAAAAAATTTGTGTTTAGTAATCTTTCAAATAAAAATAAGTTTAAAATAAAATCATTTTCATCATAAATTAATAAATTGTATATTCACAAGTAAAAAGTATAATTTTTGAACCACTAATAAAATTATCAAATAATAATATATTGAGAGGGGGTAATATGATAAATAGAAAAACTATAACACAAACCACTCAAAATAAATAAAATAACGAGTGTCATCAAAGATTGACACATTAAAGGAGCTTAGCTTAGCTTAGCAGTTAGCGTGTCAGTATGGTTTTATTAAAACCTGGGGATCTTAGATTCTATCCCTCACCTTCACATATTTATAATTTAATTAACTCCTGTTGGCCGAGTTCAGTTCATACAATAGACAAAACGATAAAACCAAAGCCTTTTCAAATCTTGCTTTTCCATAATGTTTCATGATAATAGCATATCTCCTTTATTCTTAAATATCATGTTCATGAAATAAGTAATAATATCAATATGCTTAAATCATATACATGAGATTTCGAAAGCTCAAACATATATCTTTTTTGAAACACGACTGTATACAACATCTTTAGTCAAAATATTTTAATGCATAATTATATTTTTAAACAAACGTCATGCTTAACAAATGCCTATACCACATATCCTTTACCTGAAAGTAGAGTATGCAAGAGATTAGGATTAGAGAAGCTCAAGTGTCCACGTTCTCACCACCTAAACGAATGATCAAAGCTTATTACTTACAATTCTACCTTACCAAAAACTTACACATGAATGACAACCTAACTCTAAAAATAAAGAAAACTGTAAACCATATCAAAGAGGTTCCCAAAACCAACATACATACATCAAACAATTTAGTGAGCATAACCAAAGAGGGTCATTATAAGAAGGTACCAAAAATCTTTACGATGCAAGCATTGCTCAACAAGGGATACTGAAGTACATGTGTTTCTTTTAGGTATTAAACCATTGAATCAAGCCATAATAAATTTGCTCAAGTATTAAAACACATATCAATGGATAGTGACATCAAATGAAAATCTAATCTAATAAACCAAAACCAAGCTTTAAGTCTCTAATTTCTTATTGTTAGGATATATGTGTTTCACATGTTAAGAACATATGTTATGATTTTATGTAATTGGCTTATCCTTTGACAAAACGCACTTTACTTGTATTTAAGTAGATTTAGGATGTTTTAAATGCTTCAAGAAATCTTGTTTCAAGATCAAGTATTGAAACTTTCAAATCTGTTCAAGAAAACAAGTTCAGAGTGCAAAATCATTGAAACTCGACAGCTGCATCTATCGAGTTTAAGGAAGCTGTTCTTCATTCGGTGTGCTCGACACCTGCTATCTGTCGAGATTTAAGATTGTCAGAATTCTAATATGATTTTCTTGGGATCCGTGAATGTGTTTTTGGGCTTTCTTTTCTCCTAACCTTAGACATATAAAAGGATCAGTTTAAGAGCCGTCAAAGTGTTCATAAGTTGCACAA
>NW_022155462.1:0-7297 GCF_001633185.2 Quercus lobata | reverse complement strand
CGGGACTAAAATTTTGATTTCACTTTTTTGGCCTATCTCATCCCTTTTTTGCTAAAAATTATGCCGAGAAGAGGTTTCAAAATTTTTGAATTTTTTACTATGTTTTTCGGAATTTTCTTGCCCGGGTCGAGTATGAACGGAATTCGGGACTGAAATTTTGATTTCACTTTTTCAGCCTATCTCATCCCGTTTTGGCTAAAAATGATGCCGGGAAGAGGTTTTATAATTTTTTGAATTTTTTTACTATTTTTTTCGGAATTTTCTTCGGGGTCGTGGTATGAACGGGAATTCGGGACTTAAAATTTTTCGATCACTTTTTGACCTATCTCAACCCTTAGCTAAAAATATGCCGAGAAGAGGTTTTATAATTTTTTGTATTTTTTTACTATTTCTTTCGGAATTTTCTTGCCCGGGTCGAGTATGAACGGAATTCGGAACTAAAATTTTGTTTTCTCTTTTTCGGCATATCTCATCCCGTTTTCGCTAAAAATAATGCCGGGAAGAGGTTTTATAATTTTTTGAACTTTTTTACTGTTTTTTTCAGGAATTTTCTTGCCCGGGTCGAGTATGAACGGAATTTGGGACTAAAATTTTGATTTCACTTTTTCGGCCTGTCTCATCCCGTTTTGGCTAAAAATAATGCCGGGAAGAGGTTTTATAATTTTTTGAACTTTTTTACTGTTTTTTTCGGAATTTTCTTGCCCGGGTCAAGTATGAACGGAATTTGGGACTAAAATTTTGATTTCACTTTTTCGGCCTATCTCATCCCGTTTTGGCTAAAAATATGCCGGGAAGTGGTTTATAATTTTTTGAATTTTTTTACTATTTTTTTCGGAATTTTCTTGCCCGGGTCGAGTATGAACGGAATTGGGACTAAAGTTTTGTTTTCTCTATTTCGGCATATCTCATCCCGTTTTTGCTAAAAATAATGCCGAGAATAGGTTTTACAATTTTTTGAATTTTTTTACTATTTTTTTCGGAATTTTTTTTCGCGGGTCGAGTATGAACGGAATTCGGGACTAAAATTTTGTTTTCTCTTTATCGGTATATCTCATCCCGTTTTTGCTAAAAATAATGCCGGGATGAGGTTTTAAAATATTTTGAATATTTTTACTATTTTTTCGGAATTTTCTTGCCCGGGTCGAGTATGAACGGAATTCGAGACTGAAATTTTGATTTCACTTTTTCGACCTATCTCATCCCGTTTTGGCTAAAAATAATGCCGAGAAGAGGTTTTATAATTTTTTGAATTTTTTTACTATTTCTTTCGAAATTTTCTTGCCCGGGTCGAGTATGAACGGAATTCAGAACTAAAATTTTGTTTTCTCTTTTTCGGCATATCTCATCCCGTTTTTGCTAAAAATAATGCCGGGAAGAGGTTTTACAATTTTTTAATTTTTTTACTATTTTTTCGGAATTTTTTTTCCCGGGTCGAGTTTGAACGAATTCGGGACTAAAATTTTGTTTCTCTTTTTCGGCTATCTCATCCCGTTTTGGCTAAAAATAATGCCGGGAAGAGGTTATATAATTTTTTGAACTTTTTTTACTATTTTTTTCAGAATTTTCTTGCCGGGGTCGTGTATGAACGGAATTCGGGACTAAAATTTTGATTTCACTTTTTCGACCTATCTCATTCCGTTTTAGCTAAAAATAATGCGAGAAGAGGTTTTATAATTTTTTTTGAATTTTTTACTATTTCTTTCGAAATTTTCTGCCCGGGGTTCGATGTTGAACGGAATTCGGAACTAATTTGTTTCTCTTTTTCGGCATATCTTCATCCCGTTTCGTGCTTAAAAATAATGCGGGAAGAGGTTTTTATAATTTTTGAATTTTTTTTACTATTTTTTTTTTCGATTTCTTGCCGGGTCGTGTTATGAACGAATTCGGGCTTAAAATTTGATTTCACTTTTTCGACCTATTCTCATCCCGTTTTGGCTAAAAATAATGCCCTGAAGAAAAGAGGTTTTATAATTTTTTGATTTTTTTACTTATTTCTTTCGGACTTTTCTTGCCCGGGCTCGAGTTATGAACGGAATTCGGAACTAAAATTTTGTTTTCTCTTTTTCGGCATATCTCATCCCGTTTTCGCAAAAAATAATGCCGGGAAGAGGTTTTATAATTTTTTGAACTTTTTTACTGTTTTTTTCGGAATTTTCTTGCCCGGGTCGAGTATGAACGGAATTCGGGAGTAAAATTTTAATTTCACTTTTTCGACCAATCTCATCCCGTTTTGGCTAAAAATAATGCCGAGAAGGGGTTTTATAATTTTTGTAATTTTTTTACTATTTTTTTCGGAATTTTCTTGCCCGTGTCGAGTATGAACCGAATTCGGCACTAAATTTTTTTTTTCTTTTTCGGCATATCTCATCCCGTTTTCGCTAAAAATAATGCCGGGAAGAGGTTTTATAATTTTTTGAACTTTTTTAGTTTTTTTTTCGGAATTTTCTTGCCGGGGTCGTGTATGAACGGAATTCGGGACTAAAATTTTGATTTCACTTTTTTGGCCTATCTCATCCCTTTTTGGCTCAAAATAATGCCGAGAAGAGGTTTCAAAATTTTTTGAATTTTTGTACTACGTTTTTCTGAATTTTCTTGCCCGGGTCGAGTATGAACGGAATTCGGGACTGATATTTTGATTTCACTTTTTCAGCCTATCTCATCCCGTTTTGGCCGAAAAATAATGCCGAGAAGGGGTTTCAAATTTTTTGAATTTTTGTACTATGTTTTTCGGAATTTTCTTGCCCGGGTCGAGTATGAACGGAATTTGGGACTAAAATTTTGATTCCACTTTTTCGGCCTATCTCATCCCCTTTTGGCTAAAAATATTGCCGGGAAGTGGTTTTACAATTTTTTGAATTTTTTTACTATTTTTTTCGGAATTTTCTTGCCCGGGTCGAGTATGAACGGAATTCGGGACTAAAGTTTTGTTTTCTCTTTTTCGGCATATCTCATCCCGTTTTTGCTAAAAATAATGCCGAGAATAGGTTTTACAATTTTTTGAATTTTTTTACTATTTTTTTCGGAATTTTTTTCCCGGGTCGAGTATGAACGGAATTCGGGACTAAAATTTTGTTTTCTTTTTTCGGCATATCTCATCCCGTTTTTGCTAAAAATAATGCCGGGAAGAGGTTTTATAATTTTTTGAATTTTTTTACTATTTTTTTCGGAATTTTCTTCCGGGGTCGTGTATGAACGGAATTCGGGACTAAAGTTTTGTTTTCTCTTTTTCGGCATATCTCATCCCGTTTTTGCTAAAAATAATGCCGAGTATAGGTTTTACAATTTTTTGAATTTTTTTACTATTTTATTCGGAATTTTTTTTCCCGGGTCGAGTATGAACGGAATTCAGGACTAAAATTTTGTTTTCTCTTTTTCGGCATATCTCATCCAGTTTTGGCTAAAAATAATGCCAGGAAGAGGTTTTATAATTTTTTGAATTTTTTTGTTATTTTTTTCGGAATTTTCTTGCCCGGGTCGAGTATGAACGGAATTCGGTACTAAAATTTTGTTTTCTCTTTTTCGGCATATCTCATCCCGTTTTCGCTAAAAATAATGCCGGGAAGAGGTTTTATAATTTTTTGAACATTTTTACTGTTTTTTTAGGAATTTTCTTGCCCGGGTCGAGTATGAACGGAATTCGGGAATAAAATTTTGATTTCACTTTTTCGACCAATCTCATCCCGTTTTGGCTAAAAATAATGCCGAGAAGGGGTTTTATAATTTTTGTAATTTTTTTACTATTTTTTTCGGAATTTCTTGCCCGGGTGAGTTGAACGGAATTCCGGGAAAAATTTTGTTTCATTTTCGAACCAATCTATCCCGTTTTGGCTAAAATAATGCGAGAAGGGTTTTATAATTTTTGAAGTTTTACTATTTTTTCGGAATTTTCTTGCCCGTGTCGGTTGAAACCAATTCGGCAACTAAAATTTTTGTTCTCTTTTTCGGCATATCTCATCCCGTTTTCGCTAAAAATAATGCCGGGAAGTGGTTTTATAATTTTTTGAACTTTTTTACTTTTTTTTTCGGAATTTTCTTGCCGGGGTCGTGTATGAACGGAATTCGGGACTAAAATTTTGATTTCACTTTTTTGCCCTATCTCATCCCTTTTTGGCTAAAAATAATGCCGAGAAGGGGTTTCAAAATTTTTTGAATTTTTGTACTATGTTTTTCGGAATTCTCTTGCCCGGGTCGAGTATAAACGGAATTTGGGACTGAAATTTTGATTTCACTTTTTCAGCCTATCTAATCCCGTTTTGGCTAAAAATAATGCCGAGAAGAGGTTTCCAAATTTTTTGAATTTTTTTACTATTTTTTTCGGAATTTTCTTGCCCGGGTCGAGTATGAACGGAATTTGGGACTAAAATTTTGATTCCACTTTTTCGGCCTATCTCATCCCCTTTTGGCTAAAAATATTGCCGGGAAGTGGTTTTATAATTTTTTGAATTTTTTTACTATTTTTTTCGGAATTTTCTTGCCCGGGTCGAGTATGAACGGAATTCGGGACTAAAATTTTGTTTTCTCTTTTTCGGCATATCTCATCCCTTTTTGCTAAAAATAATGCCGAGAATAGGTTTTACAATTTTTTGAATTTTTTTACTATTTTTTTCGGAATTTTTTTTCCCGGGTCGAGTGTGAACGGAATTCGGGACTAAAATTTTGTGCTCTCTTTTTCGGCATATCTCATCCCGTTTTGGCTAAAAATAATGCCGGGAAGAGGTTATATAATTTTTTGAACTTTTTTTACTATTTTTTTCAGAATTTTCTTGCCGGGGTCGTGTATGAACGGAATTCGGGACTAAAATTTTGATTTCACTTTTTCGACCTATCTCATCCCGTTTTAGCTAAAAATAATGCCTAGAGGAGGTTTTATAATTTTTTGAATTTTTTTACTATTTTTTTCGGAATTTTCTTGCCCGAGTCGAGTTTGAACGGAATTCGGAACTAAAATTTTGTTTTCTCTTTTCGGATATCTCATCCAGTTTCTGCCTAAAAATAATGCCGGGAGAGGTTTTAATAATTTTTTGAACTTTTTACTGTTTTTTTCGGGAATTTTCTTGCCCGGCGTCGGCAGTATGACGGAATTTGGGGCTAAATTTTGACTTTCCACTTTTTCGGCCTATCTTCATCCATTATGGCTAAAAATAATTGCCAGGGAAGAGGTTTTAAATCTTTTTGAACTTTTTATGTCTTTTTCGGAATTTTCTTGCCCGGGTCGAGTCATGAATGGAATTGGGACTAAAATTTGACTTTCCTTTTTCGCCTATTTCTCATCCCGTTGGGCTAAAATATTGCCGAAGTGGTTTATAATTTTTTGAAATTTTTTTACAATTCTTTCGGAATTTTTCTGCCCGGGTCGGTATGAACGGAATTCGGAACTAAAATTTTGTTTTCTCTTTTTCGCATCATCTCATCCCGGTTTATCGCTAAAAAAATGCCGAGAATAGGTTTTACATTTGAATTTTTACTATATTTTCGGAATTTTATTCCCGGGTCGGTATTGAAGGAATTCGGGACCTAAAAATTTTGTTTTCTCTTTTTCGGCATATCTCATCCCGTTTTGGCTAAAAATAATGCCAGGAAGAGGTTTTACAATTTTTTGAATTTTTTTACTATTTTTTTCGGAATTTTCTTGCCGGGGTCGTGTATGAACGGAATTCGGGACTAAAATTTTGATTTCACTTTTTTGCCCTATCTCATCCCTTTATGGCTAAAAATAATGCCGAGAAGAGGTTTCAAAATTTTTTGAATTTTTGTACTATGTTTTTCGGAATTTTCTTGCCCGGGTCGAGTATAAACGGAATTTGGGACTGAAATTTTGATTTCACTTTTTCAGCCTATCTAATCCCGTTTTGGCTAAAAATAATGCCGAGAAGAGGTTTCAAAATTTTTTGAATTTTTTTACTATTTTTTTCGGAATTTTCTTGCCCGGGTCGAGTATGAACGGAATTTGGGACTAAAATTTTGATTCCACTTTTTCGGCTTATCTCATCCCCTTTTGGCTAAAAATATTGCGGGGAAGTGGTTTTATAGTTTTTTGAATTTTTTTACTATTTTTTTCGGAATTTTCTTGCCCGGGTCGAGTATGAACGGAATTCGGGACTAAAATTTTGTTTTCTCTTTTTCGGCATATCTCATCCCTTTTTGCTAAAAATAATGCCGAGAATAGGTTTTACAATTTTTTGAATTTTTTTACTATTTTTTTCGGAATTTTTTTTTCCGGGTCGAGTGTGAACGGAATTCGGGACTAAAATTTGTGTTCTCTTTTCGGCAATATTCTTCATCCCGTTTTGCTAAAAATTTAATGCCGGGAAGAGGTATTATTAATTTTTTGAAACTTTTGTACTATTATTTTTCAGAAATTTTCTTGCTTGGGGTCGTGTTGAACGGAATTCGGAACTAAAATTTTTTTTTCACTTTTTCGGTATATCTCATCCCGTTTTTGCAAAAAATAATGCCGGGATGAGGTTTTATAATTTTTTGAATTTTTTTACTATTTTTTTCGGAATTTTTTTTCCCGGGTCGAGTATGAACGGAATTCGGGACTAAAATTTTGTTTCCACTTTTTTGGCCTATCTCATCCCGTTTTGGCTAAAAATATTCCCGGGAAGAGGTTTTATAATATTTTGAAATTTTTTAATATTTTTTTCGGAATTTTCTTGCCCGGGTCGAGTATGAACGGAATTTGGGGCTAAAATTTTGATTTCACTTTTTCGGCCTATCTCATCCCATTTTGGCTAAAAATAATGCCGGGAAGAGGTTTTATAATTTTTTGAACTTTTTTACTGTTTTTTTCGGAATTTTCTTGCCCGGGTCGAGTATGAACGGAATTTGGGGCTAAAATTTTGATTTCACTTTTTCGGCCTATCTCATCCCATTTTGGCTAAAAATAATGCCGGGAAGAGGTTTTATAATTTTTTGAACTTTTTTACTCTTTTTTTCGGAATTTTCTTGCCCGGGTCGAGTATGAACGGAATTTGGGACTAAAATTTTGATTTCACTTTTTCGGCCTATCTCATCACGTTTTGGCTAAAAAGATTGCCGGGAAGTGGTTTTTTAATTTTTTGAATTTTTTTACTATTTGTTTCGGAATTTTCTTGCCCGGGTCGAGTATGAACGGAATTCAGGACTAAAGTTTTGTTTTCTCTTTTTCGGCATATCTCATCCCGTTTTTGCTAAAAATAATGCCGAGAATAGGTTTTACAATTTTTTGAATTTTTTTACTATTTTTTTCGGAATTTTTTTTCCCGGGTCGAGTATGAACGGAATTCGGGACTAAAATTTTGTTTTCTCTTTTTCG
>NW_022155461.1:0-7303 GCF_001633185.2 Quercus lobata | reverse complement strand
TCATTTCAAGACGAAACGGGACAAGAAAGGCCGAAAAATAGAGAACAAAAAAAAATTCCTTCCTATCCGTTCGAACCCGAGCCGAGTTAGAAAATTCAAAACATAAATGCCAAAAAATTCGAAAAATTAAATAGCATCATCCAGGCTTCATTTCGAGACGAAACGGGACAGAAAAGGCCGAAAAATAGAGAACAAAAAAAATTTCCTTCCTATCCGTTCGAACCCGAGCCGAGTTAGAAAATTCAAAACATAAATGCCAAAAAATTCTAAAAATTACAAAACATCATCCAGGCTTCATTTCAAGACGAAACGGGCAGGAAAAGCCGAAAAAAAGAGAACAAAAAAAATTTTCCTTCGTATCCGTTCGAACCCGAGCGAGTTTAGAAAAATTTCAAAACATAAAGTCAAAAAATTCTAAAAATTACAAAACATCATCCAGGCCTTAATTCAAGACACACGGGCAGGAAAAGCCGAAAAATAGAGAACAAAACAAATTTCCTTCCTATACCTGTCGAATCCGAGCCGAGTTAGAAATTCAAAAAATAACTGCAAAAAAATTCTAAAAATTAAAAAACATCATCCAGGCTTAATTTCAAGACGAAACGGGTCAGGAAAGGCCGAAAAATAGAGAAAAAAAAATTTGCTTCCTTTCCGTTCGAATCTGAGCCGAGTTAGAAAATTCAAAAAATAAATGCAAAAAAATTCTAAAAATTAAAAAACATCATCCAGGCTTCAATTCAGGACGAAACGGGTCAGGATTGGCCTAAAAATAGAGAACAAAAAAAATTTCCTTCCTGTCCGCTTGAACCCGAGCCGAGTTAGAAAATTCGAAACATAAATGCAAAAAAATTCTAAAAATTACAAAAAACATATCCGGCATCATTTCAAGACGAAACGGTCCAGGAAAGGCCGGAAAATAGAGAACCAAAAAAAATTTCCTTTCCTATCCGTTAGAATCCGCCCCCCCACAGCCGAGTTTAGAAAATTCAAAAAATAACTGCCAAAAAAATTCTAAAAAATTAAATAACACATCCAGGCATCATCAAGACGAATGATCAGGAAAGGCCTAAAAATAGTGAAACAAAAAAATTTCCTTTCCTATCCGTTCGGAACCCGACCCGAGTTAGAAAATTCAAAAATAAATGCAAAAAAAATTCTAAAAATTAAAAAACAATCATCCAGGCTTCATCAGGACGAAACGGGTCAGGATTGGCCTAAAAAATTAGAGAACAAAAAAAATTTCCTTCCTGTCCCTGAAACCCGAGCCGAGTTAGAAAATTCAAAACATAAATTGCAAAAAATTCTAAAAATTACAAAACAAACCAGCATCATTTCAAGACGAAACGGATCAGGAAAGGCCTAAAAATAGTGAACAAAAAAAATTTCCTTCCTACCCGTTCGAACCCGAGCCGAGTTAGAAAATTCAAAAATAAATGCAAAAAAATTCTAAAAATTAAAAAACATCATCCAGGCTTCGTTTCAAAACGAGACGGGTTTGGAAAGGCCGAAAAATAGAGAACAAAAAAAATTTCCTTCCTATCCGTTCGAACCCGAGCCGAGTTAGAAAATTCAAAACATAAATGCCAAAAAATTCTAAAAATTACAAAACATCATCCAGGCTTAATTTCAAGACGACACGGGACAGGAAAAGCCGAAAAATAGAGAACAAAAAAAATTTCCTTCCTATCCGTTCGAATCCGAGCCGAGTTAGAAAATTCAAAAAATAACTGCAAAAAAATTCTAAAAATTAAATAACATCATCCAGGCTTCAATTCGGGACGAAACGGGTCAAGATTGGCCTAAAAATAGAGAAGAACAAAAAAAATTTCCTTCCTATCCGTTCGAATCCGAGCCGAGTTAGAAAATTCAAAAAATAACTGCAAAAAAATTCTAAAAATTAAATAACATCATCCAGGCTTCATTTCAAGACGAAACGGGTCAGGAAAGGCCGAAAAATAGAGAAAAAAAAATTTGCTTCCTATCCGTTCGAATCTGAGCCGAGTTAGAAAATTCAAAAAATAAATGAAAAAAAATTCTAAAAATTCAAAAACATCATCCAGGCTTCAATTCAGGACGAAACGGGTCAGCATTGGCCTAAAAATAGGAACAAAAAAAATTTCCTTCCTATACGTTCGAATCCGAGCTGAGTTAGAAAATTCAAAAAATAACTGCAAAAAATTCTAAAAATTAAATAACATCATCCAGGCTTCATTTCAAGACGAAACGGGTCAAGAAAGGCCGAAAAATAGAGAGAAAAAAAATTTGCTTCCTATCCGTTCGAATCCGAGCCGAGTTAGAAAATTCAAAAAATAAATGCAAAAAAATTCTAAAAATTAAAAAACATCATCCAGGCTTCAATTCGGGACGAAACGGGTCAGGATTGGCCTAAAAATAGAGAACAAAAAAAATTTCCTTCCTGTCCGCTTGAACCCGAGCCGAGTTAAAAAATTCAAAACATAAATGCAAAAAAATTCTAAAAATTACAAAACATAATCCAGGCATCATTTCAAGACGAAACGGGTCAGGAAAGGCCTGAAAATAGAGAACAAAAAAAATTTCCTTCCTATCCGTTAGAATCCGAGCCGAGTTAGAAAATTCAAAAAATAACTGCAAAAAAATTCTAAAAATTAAATAACATCATCCAGGCATCATTTCAAGACGAAATGGATCAGGAAAGGCCTAAAAATAGTGAACAAAAAAGATTTCCTTCCTATCCGTTCGAACCCGACCCGAGTTAGAAAATTCAAAAATAAATGCAAAAAAATTCTAAAAATTAAAAAACATCATCCAGGCTTCAATTCAGGACGAAAGGGGTCAGGATTGGCCTAAAAATAGAGAACAAAAAAAATTTCCTTCCTGTCCGCTTGAACCCGAGCCGAGTTAGAAAATTCAAAACATAAATGCAAAAAAATTCTAAAAATTACAAAACATAATCAGTTTCGTTCAAAAACGAGACCTGGTTTGGAGAAGCCTAAAATAGAGAACTAAAAAAAATTCCTCCTATCCGTTAGAATCCGGCCGAGTTAAAAAATACAAAAATAACTGCAAAAAAATTCTAAAAATAAAAAAACATCATCCAGGCATCATTTCAAGACGAAACGGATCAGGAAAGGCCTAAAAATAGTGAACAAAAAAAATTTCCTTCCTACCCGTTCGAACCCGAGCCGAGTTAGAAAATTCAAAAATAAATGCAAAAAAATTCTAAAAATTAAAAAACATCATCCAGGCTTCGTTTCAAAACGAGACGAGTTTGGAAAGGCCGAAAAATAGAGAACAAAAAAAATTTCCTTTCCTAATCCGTTCGAACCCGAGCCGAGTTAGAAAAATTCAAAACATATTGCCAAAAAAAATTTAAAAATTAAAAAACATCATCCAGCTTCTTTTCAAGACGACACGGACAGAAAAAGCCGAAAAATAAGAACAAAAAAATTTCCTTCCGATCCGTTCGAATCCGACCGAGTTAAAAATTCAAAAAATAACTGCAAAAAAATTCTAAAAATAAATAACATCATCCAGGGCTTTATTTCAAGACGAAACGGACAGGAAAGCCAAAAATAGAGAACAAAAAAAATTCCTTCGCTTTACGTTCGATCCGAGCCGCAAGTTAGAAAATTCAAAAAAATGCAAAAAATTCTTAAAAATTAATAACACATCCAGCTTCATTTCAGACGAAAACGGGTCAGGAAAGGCCGGAAAAATAGAGAGAAAAAAAATTTGCTTCCTATCCGTTCGAATCCGAGCCGAGTTAGAAAATTCAAAAAATAAATGCAAAAAAATTCTAAAAATTAAATAACATCATCCAGGCTTCAATTCGGGACGAAACGGGTCAGGATTGGCCTAAAAATAGAGAACAAAAAAAATTTCCTTCCTGTCCGCTTGAACCCGAGCCGAGTTAGAAAATTCAAAACATAAATGCAAAAAAATTCTAAAAATTACAAAACATCATCCAGGCATCATTTCAAGACGAAACGGGTCAGGAAAGGCCTGAAAATAGTGAACAAAAAAAATTTCCTTCCTATCGTTAGGATATCCGAGCAGGTAGAAAAGGTCCAAAAATAACGCCCAAAAAAATTCTAAAAATTACAAAACATCATCCAGGCATCATTTCAAGACGAAACGGGTCAGGAAAGGCCTGAAAATAGTGAACAAAAAAAATTTCCTTCCTATCCGTTAGAATCCGAGCCGAGTTAGAAAATTCAAAAAATAACTGCAAAAAAATTCTAAAAATTAAATAACATCATCCAGGCATCATTTCAAGACGAAATGGATCAGGAAAGGCCTAAAAATAGTGAACAAAAAAAATTTCCTTCCTATCCGTTCGAACCCGACCCGAGTTAGAAAATTCAAAAATAAATGCAAAAAAATTCTAAAAATTTAATAACATCATTCAGGCTTCAATTCAGGACGAAACGGGTCAGGATTGGGCTAAAAATAGAGAACAAAAAAAATTTCCTATCCTCTCCGTTAGAATCCGAGCCCGAGTTTAGAAAATTCAAAAAATAACTGCAAAAAAAATTCTAAAAATTAAAAAACATCATCCAGGCTTCGTTTCAAAACGAAACGGGTTTGGAAAGGCCGAAAAATAGAGAACAAAAAAAATTTCCTTCCTATCCGTTCGAACCCGAGCCGAGTTAGAAAATTCAAAACATAAATGCCAAAAAATTCTAAAAATTACAAAACATCATCCAGGCTTCATTTCAAGACGACACGGGACAGGAAAAGCCGAAAAATAGAGAACAAAAAAAATTTCCTTCCTATCCATTCGAATCCGAGCCGAGTTAGAAAATTCAAAAAATAACTGCCAAAAAATTCTAAAAATTAAATAACATCATCCAGGCTTCATTTCAAGACGAAACGGGTCAGGAAAGGCCGAAAAATAGAGAGAAAAAAAATTTGCTTCCTATCCGTTCGAATCCGAGCCGAGTTAGAAAATTCAAAAAATAACTGCAAAAAATTTCTAAAAATTAAATAACATCATCCAGGCTTTTCATTTCAAGACGAAACGGGCAGAAAGGCCGAAAAATAGGAAGAGAAAAAAAAATTTGTTCCTTCCGTTCGAGATCCGAGCCGAGTTAGAAAATTCAAAAAATAACTTGCAAAAATTCTAAAAAATTAAAACATCATCCAGGCTTTCATTCAAGACGAAACGGGTCAGGAAAGGCCAAAAAATAGAGAGAAAAAAAATTTGCTTCCTATCCGTTCGAATCCGAGCCGAGTTAGAAAATTCAAAAAATAAATGCAAAAAGATTCTAAAAATTAAAAAACATCATCCAGGCTTCAATTCGGGACGAAACGGGTCAGGATTGGCCTAAAAATAGAGAACAAAAAAAATTTCCTTCCTGTCCGCTGGAACCCGAGCCGAGTTAGAAAATTCAAAACATAAATGCAAAAAAATTCTAAAAATTACAAAACATCATCCAGGCATCATTTCAAGACGAAACGGGTCAGGAAAGGCCTGAAAATAGAGAAAAAAAAATTTCCTCCTATCGTCAGGAATCCCGAGCCGAGATATGAATTCATAATTCAAAAAAATTCTAAAATTAATAATCATCCAGGCAATGCATTTCAAGACCAAATGGATCGCGAAAGGCCTAAATAGTGAACAAAAAAAAATTTCTTCCTATCCGTTTCGAACGAGCCGAGTTAGAAAATTCAAAACATAAATGCAAAAAAATTCTAAAAATTACAAAACATAATCCAGGCATCATTTCAAGATGAAACGGGTCAGGAAAGGCCTAAAAATAGAGAACAAAAAAAATTTCCTTCCTATCCGATAGAATCCGAGCCGAGTTAGAAAATTCAAAAAATAACTGCAAAAAAATTCTAAAAATTAAATAACATCATCCAGGCATCATTTCAAGACGAAACGGATCAGGAAAGGCCAAAAAATAGTGAACAAAAAAAATTTGCTTCCTACCCGTTCGAACCCGAGCCGAGTTAGAAAATTCAATACTGCAAAAAAATTCTAAAAATAAAAAAACATCATCCAGGCATCATTTCAAGACGAAACGGATCAGGAAAGGCCTAAAAATAGTGAACAAAAAAAATTTCCTTCCTACCCGTTCGAACCCGAGCCGAGTTAGAAAATTCAAAAATAAATGCAAAAAAATTCTAAAAATTAAAAAACATCATCCAGGCTTCGTTTCAAAACGAGACGAGTTTGGAAAGGCCGAAAAATAGAGAACAAAAAAAATTTCTTCCTTCCGTTCGAACCCGAGCCCGAGTTAGAAATTCAAAACATAATGCCGAAAAAATTCTAAAAATTACAAACATCATCCAGGCTTCATTTCAAGACGAACACGGGAACAGGAGCGAAAAATAGAGTACAAAAAAAATTTCCTTCCTATCCCGTTCGAATCCGAGCCGAGTTAGAAAATTCAAAATATAACTGCAAAAAAAATTCTAAAAATTAAATAACATATCAGGCTTTTTCAAGACGCAAACGGGATCAGCGAAAGCCAAAAAGAATAGAGAACAAAAAAAAATTTCCTTCCTAATACGGTTCGAATCCCGAGCCGAGTTAGCAAATTCAAAAAATAACTGCAAAAAAATTCTAAATTTAAATAACCATCATCCAGGCTTCATTTCAAGACGAAACGGGTCAGGAAAGGCCAAAAAATAGAGAGAAAAAAAATTTGCTTCCTATCCGTTCGAATCCGAGCCGAGTTAGAAAATTCAAAAAATAAATGCAAAAAAATTCTAAAAATTAAAAAACATCATCCAGGCTTCAATTCGGGACGAAACGGGTCAGGATTGGCCTAAAAATAGAGAACAAAAAAAATTTCCTTCCTGTCCGCTTGAACCCGAGCCGAGTTAGAAAATTCAAAACATAAATGCAAAAAAATTCTAAAAATTACAAAACATCATCCAGGCATCATTTCAAGACGAAACGGATCAGGAAAGGCCTGAAAATAGAGAACAAAAAAAATTTCCTTCCTATCCGTCAGAATCCGAGCCGAGTTAGAAAATTCAAAAAATAACTGCAAAAAAATTCTAAAAATTAAATAACATCATCCAGGCATCATTTCAAGACCAAACGGATCAGGAAAGGCCTAAAAATAGTGAACAAAAAAAATTTCCTTCCTACCCGTTCGAAACCGACCCGAGTTCGAAAATTCTAAAATAAATGCAAAAAAATTTTAAAAATTGAAAAACATCATCCAGGCATCATTTCAAGACGAAACGGGTCAGGACAGGCCGAAAAAATGAGAACAAAAATAATTTCCTTCCTATCCGTTCGAACTCGACAGGAGTTAGAAAATTCAAAAAATAAATGCAAAAAAATTTCTAAAAATTAAAAAAC
>NW_022155460.1:0-7311 GCF_001633185.2 Quercus lobata | reverse complement strand
GTTTTGGCTAAAAATAATGCCGGGAAGAGGTTTTATAATTTTTTGAATTTTTTTCGGAATTTTCTTGCCAGGGTCGAGTATGAACGGAATTCGGGACTAAAATTTTGATTTCACTTTTTCGACCTATCTCATCCCCGTTTTCTCTAAAAATATTGTCGGGAAGAGGTTTTATAATTTATTGAATTTTTTTACTATTTTTTTCGGAATTTTCTTGCCCGGGTCGAGTATGAACGGAATTCGGAAATAAAATTTTGTTTTCTCTTTTTCGGCATATCTCATCTCGTTTTCGCTAAAAATAATGCCAAGAATAGGTTTTACAATTTTTTGAATTTTTTTAATATTTTTTTCAGAATTTTTTTTCCCGGGTCGAGTATGAACGGAATTCGGGACTAAAATTTTGATTTCACTTTTTCGGCCTATCTCATCCTGTTTTGGCTAAAAATAATGCCGGGAAGAGGTTTTAAAATTTTTTGAATTTTTTTACTATTTTTTTCGGAATTTTCTTCCCCGTGTCGAGTTAGAACGGGAATTTTCGGGACTGTAAATTTGTTTTCCCTTTTTCGGCATATTCTCAGCCGTTTTTTGCTAAAAAAAATAATGCGGTCCCAGGGATGAGGTTTTAAAATTTTTTGAATATTTGTACTATGTTTTTCGGAATTTTCTTGCCCGTGTCGAGTATGAACGGAATTCGGGACTGAAATTTTGATTTCACTTTTTCAGCCTATCTCATCCCGTTTTGGATAAAAATGATGCCGGGAAGAGGTTTTATAATTTTTTGAATTTTTTTACTATTTTTTTCGAAATTTTCTTCCCCGTGTCGAGTATGGACGGAATTCGGGACTAAAATTTTGATTTCACTTTTTCGACCAATCTCATCCCGTTTTGGCTAAAAATAATGCCGAGAAGGGGTTTTATAATTTTTGTAATTTTTTTACTATTTTTTTCGGAATTTTCTTGCCCGTGTCGAGTATGAACGGAATTCGGCACTAAAATTTTGTTTTCCCTTTTTCGGCATATCTCATCCCGTTTTTACTAAAAATAATGCCGGGATGAGGTTTTAAATTTTTTTGAATACTTTAACTATTTTTTCGGAATTTTCTTGCCCGGGTCGAGTATGAACGGAATTCGGGACTAAAATTTTGATTTCACTTTTTCGGCCTATCTCATCCTGTTTTGGCTAAAAATAATGCCAGGAAGAGGTTTTATAATTTTTTGAATTTTTTTACTATTTTTTTCGGGAATTTTTTGCCAAGGGTCGATTATGAACGAATTCGGACTAAAATTTTGATTTTCACTTTTTTCGACCGTATCTCATACCCCGTTCTTGGCTAAAAATATTTCGGGAAAGAGGTTTTATAAATTTTTTGAATTTTTTTACTTTTTTTTTCGGAATTTTCTTGCCCGGGTCGAGTATGAATGGAATTCGGAAATAAAATTTTGTTTTCTCTTTTTCGGCATATCTCATCCCGTTTTCGCTAAAAATAATGCCAAGAATAGGTTTTACAATTTTTTGAATTTTTTTACTATTTTTTTCAGAATTTTTTTTCCCGGGTCGAGTATGAACGGAATTCGGGACTAAAATTTTGTTTTCTCTTTTTCGGCATATCTCATCCCGTTTTGGCTAAAAATAATGCCGGGAAGAGGTTTTAAAATTTTTTGAATATTTTTACTATTTTTTCGGAATTTTCTTGCCCGGGTCGAGTATGAACGGAATTCGGGTCTAAAATTTTGATTTCACTTTTTTGGCCTATCTCATCCCTTTTTTGCTAAAAATAATGCCGAGAAGAGGTTTCAAAATTTTTGAGTTTTTGTACTATGTTTTTCGGAATTTTCTTGCCCGCGTCGAGTATGAACGGAATTCGGGACTGAAATTTTGATTTCACTTTTTCAGCCTATCTCATCCCGTTTTGGCTAAAAATGATGCCGGGAAGAGGTTTCATAATTTTTTGAATTTTTTTACTATTTCTTTCGAAATTTTCTTGCCCGGGTCGAGTATGAACGGAATTCGGAACTAAAATTTTGTTTTCTCTTTTTCGGCATATCTCATCCCGTTTTCGCTAAAAATAATGTCGGGAAGGGGTTTTATAATTTTTTGAATTTTTTTACTATTTTTTTCGGAATTTTCTTGCCCGGGTCGAGTATGAACGGAATTCGGGACTAAAATTTTGATTTCACTTTTTCGGCCTATCTCATCCCGTTTTGGCTAAAAATAATGCCGAGAAGAGGTTTTAAAATTTTTTGAATTTTTTTTCTATTTTTTTCGGAATTTTCTTGCCCGGGTAGAGTATGAACGGAATTCGGGACTAAAATTTTGTTTTCCCTTTTTCGGCATATCTCATCCCGTTTTTGCTAAAAATAATGCCGGGATGAGGTTTTAAAATTTTTTGAATATTTGTACTATGTTTTTCGGAATTTTCTTGCCCGGGTTGAGTATGAACGGAATTCGGGACTGAAATTTTGATTTCACTTTTTCAGCCTATCTCATCCCGTTTTGGATAAAAATGATGCCGGGAAGAGGTTTTATAATTTTTTGAACTTTTTTACTGTTTTTTTCGGAATTTACTTGCCCGGGTCGAGTATGAACAGAATTCGGGACTAAAATTTTGATTTCACTTTTTCGACCAATCACATCCCGTTTTGGATAAAAATAATGCCGAGAAGGGGTTTTATAATTTTTGTAATTTTTTTACTATTTTTTTCGGAATTTTCTTGCCCGTGTGGAGTATGAACGGAATTCGGCACTAAAATTTTTTTTCTCTTTTTCGGCATATCTCACCCCGTTTTCGCTAAAAATAATGCCAGGAAGAGGTTTTATAATTTTTTGAACTATTTTACTGTTTTTTTCGGAATTTTCTTGCCGGGGTCGTGTATGAACGGAATTCGGGCCTAAAATTTTGATTTCACTTTTTCGGCATATCTCATCCAGTTTTGGCTAAAAATAATGCAAGGAAGAGGTTTTATAATTTATTGAATTTTTTTGTTATTTTTTTCGGAATTTTCTTGCCCGGGTCGAGTATGAACGGAATTCGGAACTAAAATTTTGTTTTCTCTTTTTCGGCATATCTCATCCCGTTTTCGCTAAAAATAATGCCGGGAAGAGGTTTTATAATTTTTTGAACATTTTTACTGTTTTTTTCGGAATTTTCTTGCCCGGGTCGAGTATGAACGGAATTCGGGACTAAAATTTTGATTTCACTTTTCGACCAATCTCATCCCGTTTTTGGATAAAATGATGCCGGAGAGGTTTTTAATTTTTGAATTTTTTTACTATTTTTTTCGGGAATTTCTTCCCCGTGTCGAGTATGGACGGAATTCGGGACTAAAATTTTGATTTCACTTTTTCGACCAATCTCATCCTGTTTTGGCTAAAAATAATGCCGAGAAGGGGTTTTATAAATTTTGTAATTTTTTTACTATTTTTTTCGGAATTTTCTTGCCCGTGTCGAGTATGAACGGAATTCGGCACTAAAATTTTGTTTTCCCTTTTTCGGCATATCTCATCCCGTTTTTGCTAAAAATAATGCCGGGATGAGGTTTTAAATTTTTTTGAATAATTTTACTATTTTTTCGGAATTTTCTTGCCCGGGTCGAGTATGAACGGAATTCGGGACTAAAATTTTGATTTCACTTTTTCGGCATATCTCATCCTGTTTTGGCTAAAAATAATGCCGGGAAGAGGTTTTATAATTTTTTGAATTTTTTTCGGAATTTTCTTGCCAGGGTCGAGTATGAACGGAATTCGGGACTAAAATTTTGATATTTCACTTTTTTCGACCTATCTCATCCCGTTTTCTCTAAAATATTGTCGGGAAGAGTTTTATAATTTATTGAATTTTTTTACTATTTTTTTCGGAATTTTTCTTGGCCGGGACGAGGTGTTGAAACGGGAATCGGGAATAAAAATTTTGTTTTCTCTTTTTTACGGCATACTTTTCACCCGTTTTCGCTAAAAATAATGCCAGAATAGTTTTACAATTTTTTTGAATTTTTTTAATATTTTTTCAGAATTTTTTTCCCGGGTCGGTATTGAACGGAATTCGGGACTAAAATTTTGATTTCCTTTTCGACCAAATCTTCATCCCGTTTTGGCTAAAAATAATGCGAGAAGGGGTTTTATATATTTTGTAATTTTTTTACTATTTTTTTCGGAATTTTCTTGCCCCGTGTCGAGTATGAACGGAAATCGGCACTAAAATTTTGTTTTCTCTTTTTCGGCATATCTCATCCCGTTTTCGCTAAAAATAATGCCAAGAAGAGGTTTTAAAATTTTTTGAATTTTTTTTCTATTTTTTTCGGAATTTTCTTGCCCGGGTAGAGTATGAACGGAATTCGGGACTAAAATTTTGTTTTCCCTTTTTAGGCATATCTCATCCCGTTTTTGCTAAAAATAATGCCGGGATGAGGTTTTAAAATTTTTGGAATATTTGTACTATGTTTTTCGGAATTTTCTTGCCCGGGTCGAGTATGAACGGAATTCGGGACTGAAATTTTGATTTCACTTTTTCAGCCTATCTCATCCCGTTTTGGATAAAAATGATGCCGGGAAGAGGTTTTATAATTTTTTGAACTTTTTTACTGTTTTTTTCGGAATTTACTTGCCCGGGTCGAGTATGAACGGAATTCGGGACTAAAATTTTGATTTCACTTTTTCGACCAATCTCATCCCGTTTTGGCTAAAAATAATGCCGAGAAGGGTTTTTATAATTTTTGTAATTTTTTTACTATTTTTTTCGGAATTTTCTTGCCCGTGTGGAGTATGAACGGAATTCGGCACGAAAATTTTTTTTCTCTTTTTCGGCATATCTCATCCCGTTTTCGCTAAAAATAATGCCGGGAAGAGGTTTTATAATTTTTTGAACTATTTTACTGTTTTTTTCGGAATTTTCTTGCCGGGGTCGTGTATGGAACGGAATTCGGGCTTTAAAATTTTGATTTTCACTTTTTCGGCCTATCTCATCCTGTTTTGGCTAAAAAATAATGCCGGGAAGAGGTTTATAATTTTTTGAAATTTTTTTCGGAATTTTCTGGGCCAGGGCGATGTATGAACGGAATTCGGACTAAAATTTTGATTTCACTTTTTCGACCAATTCTCATCCTGTTTATGGCTAAAAATAATGCCGAGAAGGGGTTTTATAATTTTTGTAATTTTTTTACTATTTTTTTCGGAATTTTCTTGCCCGTGTCGAGTATGAACGGAATTCGGCACTAAAATTTTGTTTTCCCTTTTTCGGCATATCTCATCCCGTTTTTGCTAAAAATAATGCCGGGATGAGGTTTTAAATTTTTTTGAATAATTTTACTATTTTTTCGGAATTTTCTTGCCCGGGTCGAGTATGAACGGAATTCGGGACTAAAATTTTGATTTCACTTTTTCGGCCTATCTCATCCTGTTTTGGCTAAAAATAATGCCGGGAAGAGGTTTTATAATTTTTTGAATTTTTTTCGGAATTTTCTTGCCAGGGTCGAGTATGAACGGAATTCGGGACTAAAATTTTGATTTCACTTTTTCGACCTATCTCATCCCCGTTTTCTCTAAAAATATTGTCGGGAAGAGGTTTTATAATTTATTGAATTTTTTTACTATTTTTTTCGGAATTTTCTTGCCCGGGTCGAGTGTGAACGGAATTCGGAAATAAAATTTTGTTTTCTCTTTTTCGGCATATCTCATCCCGTTTTCGCTAAAAATAATGCCAAGAATAGGTTTTACAATTTTTTGAATTTTTTTAATATTTTTTTCAGAATTTTTTTTCCCGGGTCGAGTATGAACGGAATTCGGGACTAAAATTTTGTTTTCTCTTTTTCGGCATATCTCATCCCGTTTTGGCTAAAAATAATGCCGGGAAGAGGTTTTAAAATTTTTTGAATATTTTTACTATTTCTTCGGAATTTTCTTGCCCGGGTCGAGTATGAACGGAATTCAGGTCTAAAATTTTGATTTCACTTTTTTGGCCTATCTCATCCCTTTTTTGCTAAAAATAATGCCGAGAAGAGGTTTCAAAATTTTTTGAATTTTTGTACTATGTTTTTCGGAATTTTCTTGCCCGGGTCGAGTATGAACGGATCGGGACTAAAATTTGTTTCCCTTTGTGTTCGGCATATCTCATCCCGTTTTTTGCTAAAAAAATGCCGGGATGAGGTTTTTAAAAATTTTTTGAATTATTTGTACTATGTTTTTTCGGAATTTTCTGCCCGGGTCGAGTATGAACGGAATTCGGGACTGAAATTTTGATTTCACTTTTTCAGGGGCCCTATCTCATCCCGTTTTGTGATAAAAAATGATAGCCGGGAAGAGGTTTTATAATTTTTTGAATTTTTACATTTTTTTCGGAAATTTTCTTCCCCGTGCGATATGGACGAATTCGGGACTAAAATTTTGATTTCACTTTTATCGACCATTCTTCATCCGTTTTGGCTAAAAAATGCGAAGAAGGGTTTTATAATTTTTGTAATGTTTTTACTATTTTTTTCGGAATTTTCTTGCCCGTGTCGAGTATAACGAAATCGCACTAAAAAAAATTTTGTTTTCCCTTTTTTCGCATATCCTCATCCCTTTTTTTGCTAAAAAATTAATGCCGGGTGATGAGGTTTAATTTTTTTGAATACTTTACTATTTTTTCGGAATTTTCTTGCCCGGGTCGAGTATTGAACGGAATCGCGGACTAAAATTTTGATTTCACTTTTTCGGCCTATCTCATCCTGTTTTGGCTAAAAATAATGCCAGGAAGAGGTTTTATAATTTTTTGAATTTTTTTACTATTTTTTTCGGAATTTTCTTGCCAGGGTCGAGTATGAACGGAATTCGGGACTAAAATTTTGATTTCACTTTTTCGACCTATCTCATCCCCGTTTTTGCTAAAAATATTGTCGGGAAGAGGTTTTATAATTTTTTGAATTTTTTTACTATTTTTTTCGGAATTTTCTTGCCCGGGTCGAGTATGAACGGAATTCGGAAATAAAATTTTGTTTTCTCTTTTTCGGCATATCTCATCCCGTTTTCGCTAAAAATAATGCCAAGAATAGGATTTACAATTTTTTGAATTTTTTTACTATTTTTTTCAGAATTTTTTTTCCCGGGTCGAGTATGAACGGAATTCGGGACTAAAATTTTGTTTTCTCTTTTTCGGCATATCTCATCCCGTTTTGGCTAAAAATAATGCCGGGAAGAGGTTTTAAAATTTTTTTAATATTTTTACTATTTTTTCGGAATTTTCTTGCCCGGGTCGAGTATGAACGGAATTCGGGTCTAAAATTTTGATTTCACTTTTTTGGCCTATCTCATCCCTTTTTTGCTAAAAATAATGCCGAGAAGAG
>NW_022155459.1:0-7322 GCF_001633185.2 Quercus lobata | reverse complement strand
TTAGCTAAAAATAATGTCGGAAAGAGGTTTGTTGATTTTTTTTGGAGTTTTCTTTCCCGGATCGAGTATGAAAGGAATTCGGGACTAAAATTTTTTTTTTTTTTTTCTCGGCCTATCTCATCCCGTGTTGGCTAAATATAAAGCCGGAAAGGAGTTTTTTTAATTTTTTGAATTTTTTTGCTATTTTTTTCGGAACTTTCTTTCCCGGGTCGAGTATGAACGGAATTCGGGACTAAATTTTTTTTCACTCTTTCTCGGCCTATCTAATCCTGTTTTGGCTAAAAATAATGCCGGAAAAAGGTTTTTTAATTTTTTGAATTTTTTTGCTATTTTTTTCGCAATTTTCTTCTCAGGGTCGAATATGAATAGAATTCCGGACTAAAATTTTTTTTCCTTTTCCTCGGTCTATCTCATTCTGTTTTCCCTATAAATAATGCCGGAATTAGGTTTTTTAATTTTTTGAATTTTTTTGCTATTTTTTTTCGGAATTTTCTTGCCGGGGTCGAGTATGAACGGAATTCGGGACTAAAATTTTTTTCGCTCTTTCTCGGAATATCTCATCCTGTTTTGGCTAAAAATAATGCCGGAATGAGGTTTTTCAGTTATTTGAATTTTTTTGCTCTTTTTTTTGGAATTTTCTAACTCGGGTTGGGTGGGAACAGAATTCGGGACTAAAATTTTTTTCTGTCTTTCTCGGCCTATCTCATCCCGTTTTGGCTAAAAATAATGCCGGAATAAGGTTTTTTAATTTTTTGAATTTTTTTGCTATTTTTTTCAGAATTTTCTTGCCGGGTCAAGTATGAACGGAACTCTGGACTAAAATTTTTTTTTCTCTTTCTCAGCCACTCTCAACCCATTTTTGGATAGAAATAATGCCGGAATTAAATTTTTTAATTTTTTGAATTTTTTTGCTTTTCTTTTTTTTGGAATTTTCTAGCTTGGGTTGGGTAGGAACAGAATTCGGGACTAAAAGTTTTTTCTCTCTTTCTAAGCCTATCTCATCCCGTTTGGCTAAAAATAATGCCGCAGAGAGCTTTTTTAATTTTTTGAATTTTTTTGCTATTTCTTTAGCAATTTTCTTCCTGAAGACGAGTATGAATGGAATTCGGGACTAAAATTTTTTCTTCTTTTTCGGCCTAATCTCTTTCGTTTTTAGCTAATAATGTCGGAAAGAGGTTTGTTGATTTTTTTGGAGTTTCTTTCCCGGAATCGCGTAATTGAAAAAAAGGAATTGGGACTAAATTTTTTTTTTTTTTTTTTTTTCTCGGCTATCTCATCCCGTTTTGGCTAAATATAAAGCCGGAAAGGAGTTTTTTTAATTTTTTGAATTTTTTTGCTATTTTTTTCGGAACTTTCTTTCCCGGGTCGAGTATGAACGGAATTCGGGACTAAATTTTTTTTCACTCTTTCTCGGCCTATCTAATCCTGTTTTGGCTAAAAATAATGCCGGAAAGAGGTTTTTTAATTTTTTGAATTTTTTTGCTATTTTTTTCGCAATTTTCTTCTCAGGGTCGAATATGAATAGAATTCGGGACTAAATTTTTTTTTCCTTTTTCTCGGTCTATCTCATTCTGTTTTCCCTATAAATAATGCCGGAATTAGGTTTTTTAATTTTTTGAATTTTTTTGCTATTTTTTTTCGGAATTTTCTTGCCGGGGTCGAGTATGAACGGAATTCGGGACTAAAATTTTTTTCGCTCTTTCTCGGAATATCTCATCCCGTTTTGGCTAAAAATAATGCCGGAAAGAGGTTTTTCAGTTATTTGAATTTTTTTGCTCTTTTTTTTGGAATTTTCTAACTCGGGTTGGGTGGGAACAGAATTCGGGACTAAAATTTTTTTCCGTCTTTCTCGCCCTATCTCATCCCGTTTTGGCTAAAAATAATGCCGGAATAAGGTTTTTTAATTTTTTGAATTTTTTTGCTATTTTTTTCAGTAAATTTTCTTGCCGGGTAAGTATGAACGGAACTCTGGACTAAAATTTTTTTATTTCTTTTATCAAGCCACTCTAACCCTTTGGATAGAAATAATGCGGAATTAACTTTTTAATTTTTTGGAATTTTTTTGCTTTTTTTTTTTTTGGAATTTTCTAGTTGGGTTGGGTAGGAACAGAATTCGGGACTAAAAGTTTTTTCTCTCTTTCTAAGCCTATCTCATCCCGTTTGGCTAAAAATAATGCCGCAGAGAGGTTTTTTAATTTTTTGAATTTTTTTTCTATTTCTTTAGCAATTTTCTTCCTGAAGACGAGTATGAATGGAATTCGGGACTAAAATTTTTTTCTCTTTTTCGGCCTATCTCATTTCGTTTTAGCTAAAAATAATGTCGGAAAGAGGTTTGTTGTTTTTTTGGAGTTTTCTTTCCGGATCGAGTATGAAAAGGAATTCGGGACCTAAAATTTTTTTTTTTTTTTTTTTCTCTGGGCCTATCTCATCCCGTTTTGGCTAAATATAAAGCCGGAAAGGAGTTTTTTTAAATTTTGAATTTTTTTGCTGTTTTTTTCGGAACTTTCTTTCCCGGGTCGAGTATGAACGGAATTCGGGACTAAAATTTCTTTCACTCTTTCTCGACCTATCTCATCCTGTTTTGGCTAAAAATAATGCCGGAAAGAGGTTTTTTAATTTTTTGAATTTTTTTGCTATTTTTTTCGCAATTTTCTTCTCAGGGTCGAATATGAATAGAATTCGGGACTAAAATTTTTCTCTCTCTTTCTAGGCCTATCTCATCCCGTCTTGGCTAAAAATATTGCCAGAAAGAGTTTTTTTAATTTTTTGAATTTTTTTGCTATTTTTTTCGGAACTTTCTTTCCCGGGTCGAGTATGAACGGAATTCGGGACTAAATTTTTTTTCACTCTTTCTCGGCCTATCTAATCCTGTTTTGGCTAAAAATAATGCCGGAAAGAGGTTTTCAGTTATTTTGTTTTTTTGCTCTTTTTTTGGAAATTTCTAACTCGGGTTGGGTGGGAACAGAAATTCGGGACAAAATTTTTGTCTTTTCTCGCCCATCTCATCCCGTTTTGGCTAAAATAATGCCGGAATAAGTTTTTTAATTTTTTGAATTTTTTTGCTATTTTTTTCAGAATTTTTCTTGCCGGGTCAATATGACGAACTCTGGAATAAAATTTTTTTTTCTTTCCTCAGCACTCTCAACCCATTTTTGGATAGAAATAATGCCGGAATTAACTTTTTTAATTTTTTGAATTTTTTTGCTTTTTTTTTTTGGAATTTTCTAGCTTGGGTTGGGTAGGAACAGAATTCGGGACTAAAAGTTTTTTCTCTCTTTCTAAGCCTATCTCATCCCGTTTGGCTAAAAATAATGCCGCAGAGAGGTTTTTTAATTTTTTGAATTTTTTTGCTATTTCTTTAGCAATTTTCTTCCTGAAGACGAGTATGAATGGAATTCGGGACTAAAATTTTTTTCTCTTTTTCAGGCCTTCAGTCTATCCACATTTCGTTTTAGCTAAAAATTAATGTTCGGGAAAGAGCGTTTGTTGATTTTTTTTGGAGTTTTCTTCCCGGATGAGTATGAAAGGAATTCGGACTTAAAATTTTTTTTTTTTTTTTCTCGGCCTATCTCATCCCGTTTTGGCTAAATATAAAGCCGGAAAGGAGTTTTTTTAATTTTTTGAATTTTTTTGCTATTTTTTTCGGAACTTTCTTTCCCGGGTCGAGTATGAACGGAATTCGGGACTAAATTTTTTTTCACTCTTTCTCGGCCTATCTAATCCTGTTTTGGCTAAAAATAATGCCGGAAAGAGGTTTTTTAATTTTTTGAATTTTTTTGCTATTTTTCGCAATTTTCTTCTCAGGGTCGAATATGAATAGAATTCGGGACTAAAATTTTTTTTCCTTTTTCTCGGTCTATCTCATTCTGTTTTCCCTATAAATAATGCCGGAATTAGGTTTTTTAATTTTTTGAATTTTTTTGCTATTTTTTTTCGGAATTTTCTTGCCGGGGTCGAGTATGAACGGAATTCGGGACTAAAATTTTTTTCGCTCTTTCTCGGAATATCTCATCCCGTTTTGGCTAAAAATAATGCCGGAAAGAGGTTTTTCAGTTATTTGAATTTTTTTGCTCTTTTTTTTGGAATTTTCTAACTCGGGTTGGGTGGGAACAGAATTCGGGACTAAAATTTTTTTCTGTCTTTCTCGCCCTATCTCATCCCGTTTTGGCTAAAAATAATGCCGGAATAAGGTTTTTTAATTTTTTGAATTTTTTTGCTATTTTTTTCAGAATTTTCTTGCCGGGTCAAGTATGAACGGAACTCTGGACTAAAATTTTTTTTTCTCTTTCTCAGCCACTCTCAACCCATTTTTGGATAGAAATAATGCCGGAATTAACTTTTTTAATTTTTTGAATTTTTTTTTTGGAATTTTCTAGCTTGGGTTGGGTAGGAACTGAATTCGGGACTAAAAGTTTTTTCTCTCTTTCTAAGCCTATCTCATCCCGTTTGGTTAAAAATAATGCCGGAGAGAGGTTTTTTAATTTTTTGAATTTTTTTGCTATTTCTTTAGCAATTTTCTTCCTGAAGACGAGTATGAATGGAATTCGGGACTAAAATTTTTTTCTCTTTTTCGGCCTATCTCATTTCGTTTTAGCTAAAAATAATGTCGGAAAGAGGTTTGTTGATTTTTTTTGGAGTTTTCTTTCCCGGATCGAGTATGAAAGGAATTCGGGACTAAAATTTTTTGCGCCGGCCTATCTCATCCGCGTTTTGGCTAAATAGGAAAGCCGGAAAGGAGTTTTATTTATTTTTTGAATTTTTCTTGCTATTTTTTTCGGAACTGTTCTTTCCCGGTCGGAGTATGAACGGAATTTCGGGACTAAATTTTTTTTTCACTCGTTCTCGACTATCTCAGATCCTGTGTGTGCTAAAAATAATGCCGGAAAGAGGTTTTTTAATTTTGAATTTTTTGCTTATTTTTTTCCAATTTCTGCCAGGTCGAATTATGAATAGAATTGTCGGACTAAAATTTTTCTCCTCTTTCTAGGCCTAGTTCTCATCCCGTCTTGGCTAAAAATATTGCCAGAAAGAGGGTTTTTAATTTTTTGAATTTTTTTGCTATTTTATTTCGTAATTTTCTTCCCCGGGCCTAGTATGAACGAAATTTGGGACTAAAACTTTTTTTTTTCCCTTTTTCGGCCTATCTCATCCCGTTTTTTGCTAAAAATAATGCCGGAAAGAGGTTTTTTAATTTTTTGATTTTTATTTCCCTTTTTTTTTGGTATTTTCTTACCCGGATAGAGTATGAACAGAATTCGGATCTAAATTTTTTTTTTCTCTTTTTTGGCCTATCTCATCCCGTTTTGGCTAAAAATAATGCCATAGAGAGGTTTTTTTTTATTTTTTGAATTTTTTTGCTATTTTTTTCGCAATTTTCTTCCCGGGGACGAGTACGAATGAAATTCGGGACTAAAATTTTTCTCTCTTTCCCGGCCTATCTCATCCCGTTTTGGCTAAAAATAATGCCAGAAAGGGGTTTTTTAATTTTTTGCTATTTTTTTCGGAATTTTCTTGCCCAAGTCGAGAATGAATGGAATTCGGGACTAAAATTTTTTTTCCTTTTTCTCGGTCTATCTCATTCTGTTTTCCCTATAAATAATGCCGGAATTAGGTTTTTTAATTTTTTGAATTTTTTTGCTATTTTTTTTCGGAATTTTCTTGCCGGGGTCGAGTATGAACGGAATTCGGGACTAAAATTTTTTTCGCTCTTTCTCGGAATATCTCATCCCGTTTTGGCTAAAAATAATGCCGGAAAGAGGTTTTTCAGTTATTTGAATTTTTTTGCTCTTTTTTTTGGAATTTTCTAACTCGGGTTGGGTGGGAACAGAATTTGGGACTAAAATTTTTTTCTGTCTTTCTCGGCCTATCTCATCCCGTTTTGGCTAAAAAAAATGCCGGAATAACGTTTTTTAATTTTTTGAATTTTTTTGCTATTTTTTTCAGAATTTTCTTGCCGGGTCAAGTATGAACGGAACTCTGGACTAAAATTTTTTTTTCTCTTTCTCAGCCACTCTCAACCCATTTTTGGATAGAAATAATGCCGGAATTAACTTTTTTAATTTTTTGAATTTTTTTTTTTTGGAATTTTCTAGCTTGGGTTGGGTAGGAACTGAATTCGGGACTAAAAGTTTTTTCTCTCTTTCTAAGCCTATCTCATCTTGTTTGGTTAAAAATAATGCCGGAGAGAGGTTTTTTAATTTTTTGAATTTTTTTGCTATTTCTTTAGCAATTTTCTTCCTGAAGACGAGTATGAATGGAATTCGGGACTAAAATTTTTTTCTCTTTTTCGGCCTATCTCATTTCGTTTTAGCTAAAAATAATGTCGGAAAGAGGTTTGTTGATTTTTTTTGGAGTTTTCTTTCCCGGATCGAGTATGAAAGGAATTCGGGACTAAATTTTTTTTTTTTTTCTCGGCCTATCTCATCCCGTTTTGGCTAAATATAAAGCCGGAAAGGAGTTTTTTTAAATTTTGAATTTTTTTGCTATTTTTTTCGGAACTTTCTTTCCCGGGTCGAGTATGAACGGAATTCGGGACTAAAATTTTTTTCACTCTTTCTCGACCTATCTCATCCTGTTTTGGCTAAAAATAATGCCGGAAAGAGGTTTTTTAATTTTTTGAATTTTTTTGCTATTTTTTTCGCAATTTTCTTCTCAGGGTCGAATATGAATAGAATTCGGGACTAAAATTTTTCTCTCTCTTTCTAGGCCTATCTCATCCCGTCTTGGCTAAAAATATTGCCAGAAAGAGGGTTTTTAATTTTTTGAATTTTTTTGCTATTTTATTTCGTAATTTTCTTCCCCGGGCCTAGTATGAACGAAATTCGGGACTAAAACTTTTTTTTTCCCTTTTTCGGCCTATCTCATCCCGTTTTTGCTAAAAATAATGCCGGAAAGAGGTTTTTTAATTTTTTGATTTTTATTTCTCTTTTTTTTTGGTATTTTCTTACCCGGATAGAGTATGAACAGAATTCGGATCTAAATTTTTTTTTTCTCTTTTTTGGCCTATCTCATCCCGTTTTGGCTAAAAATAATGCCATAGAGAGGTTTTTTTTATTTTTTGAATTTTTTTGCTATTTTTTTCGCAATTTTCTTCCCGGGGACGAGTATGAATGAAATTCGGGACTAAAATTTTTCTCTCTTTCCCGGCCTATCTCATCCCGTTTTGGCTAAAAATAATGCCAGAAAGTGGTTTTTTAATTTTTTGAAATTTTTTGCTATTTTTTTCGGAATTTTCTTGCCCAAGTCGAGAATGAATGGAATTCGGGACTAAAATTTTTTTTCCTTTTTCTCGGTCTATCTCATTCTGTTTTCCCTAGAAATAA
>NW_022155458.1:0-7339 GCF_001633185.2 Quercus lobata | reverse complement strand
AAAAAATTATAAAACCTCTTCTCGGCATTATTTTTAGCTAAAACGGGATGAGATAGGTTGAAAAAGTGAAATCAAAATTTTAGTCCCGAATTCCGTTCATACTCGACCCGGGCAAGAAAATTGCGAAAAAAACAGTAAAAAAGTTCAAAAAATTATAAAACCTCTTCCCGGCAATATTTTTAGCGAAAACGGGATGAGAGATGCCGAAAAAGAGAAAACAAAATTTTAGTCCCGAATTCCGTCCATACTCGACCCGGGCAAGAAAATTCCGAAAAAAATTGTAAAAAAGTTCAAAAAATTATAAAACCTCTTCCCGACATTATTTTTAGCGAAAACGGGATGAGATATGCCGAAAAAGAGAAAACAAAATTTTAGTCCCGAATTCCGTTCATACTCGACCCGGGAAAAAAAATTCCGAAAAAAATAGTAAAAAAATTTAGAAAATTGTAAAGCCTATTCTCGGCATTATTTTTAGCAAAAACGGGATGAGATATGCCGAAAAAGAGAAAACAAAATTTTAGTCCCGAATTCCGTTCATACTCGACCCGGGCAAGAAAATTCCGAAATAAATAGTAAAAAAATTCAAAAAATTATAAAACCACATCCCGGCAATATTTTCAGCCAAAACGGGATGAGATAGGCCGAAAAAGTGAAATCAAAATTTTAGTCCCAAATTCCGTTCATACTCGACCCGGGCAAGAAAATTCCGAAAAAAACAGTAAAAAAGTTCAAAAAATTATAAAACTTCTTCCCGTCATTATTTTTAGCCAAAACGGGATAAGATAGGCCGAAAAAGTGAAATCAAAATTTTAGTCCCAAATTCCGTTCATACTCGATCCCGGGCAAGAAAATTGCCGAAAAAAACAGTAAAAAAAGTCAAAAAATTATAAAACCTCTTACCCGGCATTAATTTTTAGCGAAACGATGAGTATCCGAAAAGAGAAAACAAAAATTTTAGTTCCGAATTCCGTTCATACTCGACCGGGCAAAGAAAATTACGAAAAAAATAGAGTAAAAAAATTCAAAAAATATAAAACCGTCTTTCGGCATTACTTTTAGCTAAAACGGATGAGAATAGTCGAAAAAGTGAATCCAAAAATTTTAGTCCCGAATTCCGTCAACACGCCCGGCAAGAAATTCCGAAAAAAATAGTAAAAAAGTTCAAAAAAATTATAAAACCTCTTCCCGGCATTATTTTTAGCCAAAACGGGATGAGATATGCCGAAAAAGAGAAATCAAAATTTTAGTCCCGAATTCCGTTCATACTCGACCCGGGAAAAAAAATTCCGAAAAAAATAGTAAAAAAATTCAAAAAATTGTAAAACCTATTCTCGGCAATATTTTTAGCAAAATGGGATTAGATATGCCGAAAAAGAGAAAACAAAATTTTAGTCCCGAATTCCGTTCATACACGACCCGGGCAAGAAAATTCCGAAAAAAATAGTAAAAAAATTCAAAAAATTATAAAACCACTTCCCGTCAATATTTTTAGCCAAAAGGGGATGAGATAGGCCGAAAAAGTAAAATCAAAATTTTAGTCCCAAATTCCGTTCATACTCGACCCGGGCAAGAAAATTCCGAAAAAATAGTAAAAATATTCAAAAAATTTTAAAACCTCATCCCGGCATTATTTTTAGCAAAAACGGGATGAGATATGCCGAAAAAGGGAAAATAAAATTTTAGTCCCGAATTCCGTTCATACTATACCCGGGCAAGAAAATTCCGAAAAAAATAGAACAAAAATTCAAAAAATTTTAAAACCTCTTCTAGGCATTATTTTTAGCCAAAACGGGATGAGATAGGCCGAAAAAGTGAAATCAAAATTTTAGTCCCAAATTCCGTTCATACTCGACCCGGGCAAGAAAATTCCGAAAAAAACAGTAAAAAAGTTCAAAAAATTATAAAACTTCTTCCCGGCATTATTTTTAGCCAAAACGGGATGAGATAGGCCGAAAAAGTGAAATCAAAATTTTAGCCCCAAATTCCGTTCATACTCGACCCGGGCAAAGAAAATTCCGAAAAAACTAAAAAAGTCAAAAAATTATAAAACCTCTTCCCGGCATTATTTTTAGCGAAAACGGGATGAGATTGCCGAAAAAGAGAAAACAAAATTTTAGTTCCGAATTCCGTCCATACTCGACCCGGGCAAGAAAATTCCGAAAAAAATAGTAAAAAAGTTCAAAAAATTATAAAACGTCTTCCCGGCGTTATTTTTAGGCAAAACGGGATGAGATAGGCCGAAAAAGTGAAATCAAAATTTTAGTCCCGAATTCCGTTCATACTCGACCCGGGCAAGAAAATTGTGAAAAAAACAGTAAAAAAGTTCAAAAAATTATAAAACCTCTTCCCGGCATTATTTTTAGCGAAAACGGGATGAGATATGCCGAAAAAGAGAAAATAAAATTTTAGTCCCGAATTCCGTCCATACTCGACCCGGGCAAGAAAATTCCGAAAAAAATAGTAAAAAAGTTCAAAAAATTATAAAACGTCTTCCCGACATTATTTTTAGCGAAAACGGGATGAGATATGCCGAAAAAGAGAAAAAAAAATTTTAGTTCCGAATTCCGTTCATACTCGACCCGGGCAAGAAGATTTCGAAAGAAATAGTAAAAAAATTCAAAAAATTATAAAACCTCTTCTCGGCATTATTTTTAGCCAAAAAGGGATCATATAGGTCGAAAAAGTGAAATCAAAATTTTAGTCCCGAATTCCGTTCATACTCGACTCGGGCAAGAAAATTCCGAAAAAATAGTAAAAATATTCAAAAAATTTTAAAACCTCATCCCGGCATTATTTTTAGCAAAAACGGGATGAGATATGCCGAAAAAGAGAAAACAAAATTTTAGTCCCGAATTCCGTTCATACTCGACCCGGGCAAGAAAATTCCGAAAAAAATAGTAAAAAAATTCAAAAAATTATAAAACCACATCCCGGCAATATTTTCAGCCAAAACGGGATGAGATAGGCCGAAAAAGTGAAATCAAAATTTTAGTCCCAAATTCCGTTCATACTCGACCCGGGCAAGAAAATTCCGAAAAAAACAGTAAAAAAGTTCAAAAAATTATAAAACTTCTTCCCCTCATTATTTTTAGCCAAAACGGGATGAGATAGGCGAAAAAGGAAATCAAAATTTAGTCCAATTCCGTTAACTCACCCGGCAAGTAAATTCGAAAAAAACAGTAAAAAAGTTCAAAAAATTATAAAACCTCTTCCCGGCATTATTTTTAGCGAAAACGGGATGAGATATGCCGAAAAGAGAAAACAAATTGTAGTTCCAATCTGCGAATAACATCGACGGGCAAGAAAATTTCGAAAAAAATATTTCAAAAATTCGAAAAATTGTAAAACCTATTCCCGGCGTTATTGTTGGCCAAAACAGGATGACACAGGCCGAAAAAGTGAAAACAAAATTTTAGTCCCGAATTCCGGTCTTACTCGACCCAGGCAAGAAAATTCCGAAAAAATAGTAAAAAAATCAAAAAATTATAAAACCTCTTCCCGGCATTATTTTTAGCCAAAACGGGATGAGATAGGCCAAAAAAGAGAAAACAAAAATTTTAGTCCCGAATTCTTTCATACTCGACCCGGGGAAAAAGAATACCGAAAAAATATGTAAAAAAAATCAAAAAATGTAACTATTCTCGCAATTATTTATTAGCAAAAATGGGATAGAATATTGCCGAAAAAAGAGAAAACAAATTTTAGTCCCGAATTCCGTTCATACACGACCCGCGGGCAAGAAATTCGAAAAAAATAGTAAAAAAATTTCAAAAAAAATTTAAAACCACTTACGCCAGGCAATATTTTAGCCAAAAGGGGATGAGATAGCGTCCGAAAAAGTAAAATCAAAATTCTAGTCCCAAATTCCGTCTATACTCGACCCGGCAAGAAAATTCCGAAAAAATAGTAAAAATATTCAAAAAATTTTAAAACCTCATCCCGGCATTATTTTTAGCAAAAACGGGATGAGATATGCCGAAAAAGGGAAAATAAAATTTTAGTCCCGAATTCCGTGGTACTATACCCGGGCAAGAAAATTCCGAAAAAAATAGAACAAAAATTCAAAAAAATTTAAAACCTCTTCTAGGCATTATTTTTAGCCAAAACGGGATGAGATAGGCCGAAAAAGTGAAATCAAAATTTTAGTCCCAAATTCCGTTCATACTCGACCCGGGCAAGAAAATTCCGAAAAAAACAGTAAAAAAGTTCAAAAAATTATAAAACTTTTTCCCGGCATTATTTTTAGCCAAAACGGGATGCAACCCGAAAAAGGTGAAATCAAAATTAGTCCAAATCCGCAACTCGACCGGGCAAGAAAATCCGAAAAAAACAGTAAAAAAAGTTCAAAGAAAACTCCTTTCAACCTTCTCTCCGGCATTATTTTTAGCGAAAACGGGATGAGATATGCCGAAAAAGAGAAAACAAAATTTTAGTCCCGAATTCCGTTCATACTCGACCCGGGCCAGAAAATTACGAAAAAAATAGTAAAAAAGTTCAAAAAATTATAAAACGTCTTCCCGGCGTTCTTTTTAGGCAAAACGGGATGAGATAGGCCGAAAAGGTGAAATCAAAATTTTAGTCCCGAATTCCGTTCATACTCGACCCGGGCAAGAAAATTGTGAAAAAAACAGTAAAAAAGTTCAAAAAATTATAAAACCTCTTCCCGGCATTATTTTTAGCGAAAACGGGATGAGATATGCCGAAAAAGAGAAAATAAAATTTTAGTCCCGAATTCCGTCCATACTCGACCCGGGCAAGAAAATTCCGAAAAAAAAAGTAAAAAAGTTCAAAAAATTATAAAACGTCTTCCCGACATTATTTTTAGCGAAAACGGGATGAGATATGCCGAAAAAGAGAAAACAAAATTTTAGTTCCGAATTCCGTTCATACTCGACCCGGGCAAGAAAATTTCGAAAGAAATAGTAAAAAAATTCAAAAAATTATAAAACCTCTTCTCGGCATTATTTTTAGCCAAAACGGGATGATATAGGTCGAAAAAGTAATATCAAAATTTTAGTCCCGAATTCCGTTCATACTCGACTCGGGCAAGAAAATTCCGAAAAAATAGTAAAAATATTCAAAAAATTTTAAAACCTCATCCCGGCATTATTTTTAGCAAAAACGGGATGAGATATGCCGAAAAAGGGAAAACAAAATTTTAGTCCCGAATTCCGTTCATACTCTACCCGGGCAAGAAAATTCCGGAAAAAATAGTAAAAAAATTCAAAAAATTATAAAATCTCTTCCCGGCACCATTTTTAGCCAAAACGGGATGAGATAGGCTGAAAAAGCGAAATCAAAATTTCAGTCCCGAATTCCGTTCATACTCGACCCGGGCAAGAAAATTCCGAAAAAAATAGTAAAAAAATTCAAAAAATTATAAAACCTCTTCCCTGCATCATTTTTATCCAAAACGGGATGAGATAGGCTGAAATAGTGAAATCAAAATTTCATTCCCGAATTCCGTTCATACTCGACCAGGGCAAGAAAATTCCGAAAAAAATAGTAAAAAAATTCGAAAAATTATAAAACCTCTTCCCGGCATTATTTTTAGCCAAAACAGGATGAGATAGGCCGAAAAAGTGAAATCAAAATTTTAGTCCCGAATTCCGTTCATACTAGACCCGGACAAGAAAATTTCGAAAAAAATAGTAAACAAATTCAAAAAATTATAAAACCCCTTCCTGGCATTATTTTTAGCAAAAACGGGTTGAGATATGCCGAAAAGGAGAAAACAAAATTTTAGTCCCGAATTCCGTTCATACTCGGCCTGGGAAAGAAAATTCTGAAAAAAATAGTAAAAAAATTCAAAAAATTATAAAACCTCTTCCCGGCAATATTTTTCGCCAAAACGAGATGAGATAGGCCGAAAAAGTGACAACAAAATTTTAGTTCCGAATTCCGTTCATATTCGACCCGGGAAAAAAATTCGGAAAAAAATAGTAAAAAAATTTAAAAAATTATAAAACCTCTTCCCGGCAGTATTTTTAGCAAAAGCGGGATGAGATATGCCGAAAAAGAGAAAACAAAATTTTAGTCCCGAATTCCGTTCATACTCGACCCGGGAAAAAAAATTCCGAAAAAAATAGTAAAAAAATTCAAAAAATTGTAAAACCTATTCTCGGCATTTTTTTCAGCAAAAACGGGATGAGATATGCCGTAAAAGAGAAAACAAAATTTTAGTCCCGAATTCCGTTCATACTCGACCCGGGCAAGAAAATTCCGAAAAAAATAGTAAAAAAATTCAAAAAATTATAAAACCACATCCCCCGGGGCGGGCAAATTTATTTTCAGCCAAAACGGGATGAGTAGCCGAGAAAAGGAAACTTTCAAAATTTTAGTTCCCCAAATTCCGTTCATATCGACTCGGGCGAAGGAAAATTCCGAAAAAACAGTAAAAAGTCAAAAAATTATAAAACTTCTTCCCGGCATATATTTTTAGCCAAAACGGGACTGAGATAGTCCGAAAAAGTTGAAATCAAAGATTTTAGTCCCAAATTCGTTCCATCTTTCGACCCGGGCTAAAAATGTTTCCCGAAAAACAGTAAAGTTCAAAGAAAATTATAAACTCTTCCCGGCATATTTTTAGTGAAACGGCATGGGAGATATGCCGAAAAAGAGAAACAAATTTTAGTTCCGGGAATTCCCGTTCATACTCGACTCCGGGCAATGAAAATTTTCGAAAGAAATTAGTTAAAAAAATCAAAAATTATCAAAACCTTTTCCGGCATTATTTTTAGCCAAACGGATGATATTAGTCGAAAAAAGGTGAAATCAAAATTTCGTTCCCGAATCCGTTTCATACTCGCTCGGGCAAGAAAATTCCGAAAAAAATAGTAAAAAAATTCAAAAAATTATAAAACCTCTTCCCGGCATTATTTTTAGCCAAAACAGGATGAGATAGGCCGAAAAAGTGAAATCAAAATTTTAGTCCCGAATTCCGTTCATACTAGACCCGGACAAGAAAATTTCGAAAAAAATAGTAAACCAATTCAAAAAATTATAAAACCCCTTCCTGGCATTATTTTTAGCAAAAACGGGTTGAGATATGCCGAAAAGGAGAAAACAAAATTTTAGTCCCGAATTCCGTTCATACTTGGCCTGGGAAAGAAAATTCTGAAAAAAATAGTAAAAAAATTCAAAAAATTATAAAACCTCTTCCCGGCAATATTTTTCGCCAAAACGGGATGAGATAGGCCGAAAAAGTGACAATAAAATTTTAGTCCCGAATTCCGTTCATACTCGACCCGGGAAAAAAAATTCGGAAAAAAATAGTAAAAAAATTGAAAAAATTATAAAACCTCTTCCCGGCAGTATTTTTAGCAAAAACGGGATGAGA
>NW_022155457.1:0-7347 GCF_001633185.2 Quercus lobata | reverse complement strand
TAACCTGTTTTCATATTGAAATGAAGCCTGGATGATTTTTTAATTTTTAAATTTTTTGCATTTATTTTTGAATTTTCTAACTCGGGTCGGGTTCGAACGGATTGGTGAAGAAATTTTTTTTGTCTCTTATTTTGAAGCCTTCATTGACCAATTTCGTCTGAAATGAAGCCTGGATGATGTTTTTTCATTTAAAAAATTTTTTGCATTTATTTTGAATTTCCTAAACTCGGGTTCGGCGTTCGAACGGATAGGAAGGAACCTTTTTTTTGGTTCTCTATTTTTCGGCTTTTCCTGGCCCGTTTCATATTGAAATGAAGCCTGGATGATGTTTTTTAATTTTTACAATTTTTTCGCAATTCTTTTTGAATTTTCTAACTCGGGTCGGGTTCGAACGGTTAGAAATGAAATTATTTTTGTTCCCTATTTTTTGGCCTGTCCTAACCCGTTTCATCTTAAAATGAAGCCTGGATAATGTTTTTTAATTTATCAAAATTTTTTTGCATTTATTTTTGAATTTTTTTACTCGGGTCGGGTTCGAACAGATAGAAATGAAATTTTTTTTCTTCTCTATTTTTCGGCCTGTCCTGACCCGTTTCCTATTGAAATGAAGCCTGGATGATATTTTTTAATTTTTAAAATTTTTTTTGCATTCATTTTTGAATTTTCTAACACGGGTCGGGTTCGAACGGATAGGAATGAAATATTTTTTGTTCTCTATTTTTCGGCCTGTCGTGACCCGTTTCGTCTTGAAATGAACCCTGGATGATGTTTTTTAATTTTAAAAATTTTTTTGCATTCATTTTTGAATTTTCTAACACGGGTCGGGTTCGAACGGATAGGAATGAAATATTTTTTGTTCTCTATTTTTCGGCCTGTCCTGACCCGTTTCCTATTGAAATGAAGCCTGGATGATATTTTTTAATTTTTAAAATTTTTTTGCATTCATTTTTGAATTTTGTAACACGGGTCGGGTTCGAACGGATAGGAATGAAATTTTTTTTGTTCTCTATTTTTCAGCCTATCCTGACCCGTTTCGTCTTTAAATGAAGCCTGGATGATGTTTTTTAATTTCTAAAATTTTTATGCATTTATTTTTGAATTTTTTTACTCGGGTCGGGTTCGAACGGATAGGAATGAAATTTTTTTTCTTCTCTACTTTTCGGCCTATCCTGACCCGTTTCATATTGAAATGAAGCCTGGATGATGTCTTTTAATTTTTAAAATTTTTTTGCGTTCATTTTTGAATTTTCTAACTCGGGTTGGGTTCGAACGGATAGGAAGGAAATTTTTTTTGTTCTCTATTTTTCAGCCTGCCCTGACCGTTTTCGTATTGAAATGAAGCCTGGATGATGTTTTTTAATTTTTAAAATTTTTTTGCTTTTATTTTTGAATTTTGTAACACGGGACGGGTTCGAACGGATAGGAATGAATTTTTTTTTAATCTCTATTTTTTGGCCCGTCCTAACCCGTTCAATCTTAAAATGAAGCTTGGATAATCTTTTTTAATTTTTAAAATTTTTTTACATTTATTTTTGAATTTTTAAACTCGGGTCGGGTTCAAACGGATAGGAATGAAAATTTTTTTCTTCTCTATTTTTCGGCCTATCCTAACCTGTTTCATATTGAAATGAAGCCTGGATGATTTTTTTTTTAATTTTTAAAATTTTTTTGCATTTATTTTTGAATTTTCTAACTCGAGTCGGGTTCGAACGGATAGGAATGAAATTTTTTTTGTTCTCTATTTTGCAGCCTGTCATGACCCGTTTCGTCTTGAAATGAAGCCTGGATGATGTTTTTTCATTTTAAAATTTTTTTTGCATTTATTTTTGAATTTCCTAACTCGGGTCGGGTTCGAACGGATAGGAAGGAAATTTTTTTTGTTCTCTATTTTTCGGCTTTTCCTGGCCCGTTTCATATTGAAATGAAGCCTGGATGATGTTTTTTAATTTTTACAATTTTTTTGCAATTCTTTTTGAATTTTCTAACTCGGGTCGGGTTCGAACGGTTAGGAATGAAATTATTTTTGTTCTCTATTTTTTGGCCTGTCCTAACCCGTTTCATCTTAAAATGAAGCCTGGATAATGTTTTTTAATTTATCCAAATTTTTTTGCATTTATTTTTGAATTTTTTTACTCTGGCGGGTTCGAACGGGATAGAAATGAAATTTTTTTTTGTTCTCTTTCGGCCTTCCTGACCCGTTTCATTACTGAAATGAAGCCTGGATGATGTTTTTTAATTTTTAAAAAATTTTTTTGCATTCATTTTGAATTTCCTAACTTCGGGTCGGGTCGACGGATAGGAAGTAATTTTTTTTCGTTCTCTAATATTTTCGGCTTTTCCTGGCCCGTTTCATATTGAAATGGAAAAGCCTGGATGATTGTTTTTAATTTTTACAATTTTTTTGCATTCTTTTTGAATTTTTCTAATCGGTCGGGTTCGAACGCGTAGAGTATGAATTATTTTTGTTCTCGTATTTTTTAGGCCATGTCCTAACCCGTTTCATCTTAAAATGAAAGCCTGGATAAGTTTTTTAATTATCCAAAACCAAAAAAATTTTTTTTGCATTTATTTTTGAAATTTTTTTTACTCGGTCGGTTCGACGGATAGAAATGAAAATTTTTTTTCTTATCTATTTTTCGGCCTATCCTGACCCGTTTCATACTGAAATGAAGCCTGGATGATGTTTTTTAATTTTTAAAATTTTTTTGCATTCATTTTTGAATTTTCTAACTCGGGTTGGGTTCGAACGGATAGGAAGGAAATTTTTTTTGTTCTCTATTTTTCAGCCTGCCCTGACCGTTTTCGTATTGAAATGAAGCCTGGATGATGTTTTTTAATTTTTAAAATTTTTTTGCATTTATTTTTGAATTTTGTAACACGGGACGGGTTCGAACGGATAGGAATGAATTTTTTTTTAATCTCTATTTTTTGGCCTGTCCTAACCCGTTCAATCTTAAAATGAAGCTTGGATAATCTTTTTTAATTTTTAAAATTTTTTTACATTTATTTTTGAATTTTTAAACTCGGGTCGGGTTCAAACGGATAGGAATGAAAATTTTTTTCTTCTCTATTTTTCGGCCTATCCTAACCTGTTTCATATTGAAATGAAGCCTGGATGATTTTTTTTTTAATTTTTAAAATTTTTTTGCATTTATTTTTGAATTTTCTAACTCGAGTCGGGTTCGAACGGATAGGAATGAAATTTTTTTTGTTCTCTATTTTGCAGCCTGTCATGACCCGTTTCGTCTTGAAATGAAGCCTGGATGATGTTTTTTCATTTTAAAAATTTTTTTTCATATATTTTTGAATTTCCTAACTCGGGTCGGGTTCGAACGGATAGGAAGGAAATTTTTTTTGTTCTCTATTTTTCGGCTTTTCCTGGCCCGTTTCATATTGAAATGAAGCCTGGATGATGTTTTTTAATTTTTACAATTTTTTTGCATTTATTTTTGAATTTTGTAACACGGGACGGGTTCGAACGGATAGGAATGACTTTTTTTTTAATCTCTATTTTTTGGCCTGTCCTAACCCGTTCAATCTTAAAATGAAGCCTGGATAATGTTTTTTAATTTTTAAAATTTTTTTACATTTAATTTTGAATTTTTTAACTCGGGTCGGGTTCAAACGGATAGGAATGAAATTTTTTTTCTTCTCTATTTTTCGGCCTGTCCTGACCCGTTTCATATTGAAATGAAGCCTGGATGATGTTTTTTAGTTTTTAAAATTTTTTCAATTCTTTTTGAATTTTCTAACTCGGGTCGGGTTCGAACGGTTAGGAATGAAATTATTTTTGTTCTCTATTTTGCTGCCTGTCCTGACCCGTTTCGTCTGGAAATTTTGCCTGGATGATATTTTTTAATTTTTAAAATTTTTTTGCATTTATTTTTGAATTTTTTAACTCGGGTCGGGTTCGAACGGATAGGAATGAAAATTTTTTTCCTCTCTATTTTTCGGCCTATCCTAACCTGTTTCATATTGAAATGAAGCCTGGATGATTTTTTTTAATTTTTAAAATTTTTTTGCATTTATTTTTGAATTTTCTAACTCGGGTCGGGTTCGAACGGATAGGGATGAAATTTTTTTTGTTCTCTATTTTGAAGCCTGTCATGACCAGTTTCGTCTTGAAATGAAGCCTGGATGATGTTTTTTCATTTTAAAAATTTTTTTGCATTTATTTTTGAATTTCCTAACTCGGGTCGGGTTCAAACGGATAGGAAGGAACTTTTTTTTGTTCACTATTTTTCGGCTTTTCCTGGTCCGTTTCATATTGAAATGAAGCCTGGATGATGTCTTTTAATTTTTAAAATTTTTTTGCGTTCATTTTTGAATTTTCTAACTCGGGTTGGGTTCGAACGGATAGGAAGGAAATTTTTTTTGTTCTCTATTTTTCAGCCTGCCCTGACCGTTTTCGTATTGAAATGAGGCCTGGATGATGTTTTTTAATTTTTAAAATTTTTTGCATTTATTTTATGAATTTTGTAACACGGGACGGGTCGAACGGATATGAATGAATTTTTTGTTTAATTCTCTATTTTTTGGGCCCGTCTCCTAACCCGTTCATCTTAAAACGAAGCTGGATAATCTTTTTTTAATTTTAATATTTTTTTACATTTATTTGAATTTTTAAAACTCGGGTCGGGTTCAAACGGATAGGAATGAAAATTTTTTTTCTTCTCTATTTTTCGGCCTGTCCTGACCCGTTTCATATTGAAATGAAGCCTGGATGATGTTTTTTAGTTTTTAAAATTTTTTCAATTCATTTTGAATTTTCTAAGTCGGGTCGGGTTCGAACGGTTAGGAATGAAATTATTTTTGTTCTCTATTTTGCAGCCTGCCCTGACCCGTTTCGTCTGGAAATGAAGCCTGGATGATATTTTTCAATTTTAAAATTTTTTTGCGTTCATTTTTGAATTTTCTAACTCGGGTTGGTTCCGAGCGGATAGGAAGGAAATTTTTTTTGTTCTCTATTTTTCAGCCTGCCCTGACCCGTTTCGTATTGAAATGAAGCCTGGATGATGTTTTTTAATTTTTAAAATTTTTTTGCATTTATTTTTGAATTTTGTAACACGGGACGGGTTCGAACGGATAGGAATGATTTTTTTTTTTAATCTCTATTTTTTGGCCCGTCCTAACCCGTTCAATCTTAAAATGAAGCCTGGATAATGTTTTTTAATTTTTAAAATTTTTTTACATTTATTTTTGAATTTTTTAACTCGGGTCGGGTTCAAACGGATAGGATTGATATTTTTTTTCTTCTCTATTTTTCGGCCTGTCCTGACCCGTTTCATATTGAAATGAAGCCTGGATGATGTTTTTTAGTTTTTAAAATTTTTTCAATTCTTTTTTAATTTTCTAACTCGGGTCGGGTTCGAACGGTTAGGAATGAAATTATTTTTGTTCTCTATTTTGCAGCCTGTCCTGACCCGTTTCGTCTGGAAATTTTGCCTGGATGATATTTTTTAATTTTTAAAATTTTTTTGCATTTATTTTTAAATTTTTTAACTCGGGTCGGGTTCGAACGGATAGGAATGAAAATTTTTTTCTTCTCTATTTTTCGGCCTATCCTAACCTGTTTCATATTGAAATGAAGCCTGGATGATTTTTTTTTAATTTTTAAAATTTTTTTGCATTTATTTTTGAATTTTCTAACTCGAGTCGGGTTCGAACGGATAGGAATGAAATTTTTTTTGTTCTCTATTTTGCAGCCTGTCATGACCCGTTTCGTCTTGAAATGAAGCCGTGGGATGATGTTTTTTATTTTTAAATTTTTTTGCATTATTTTTTGAATTCCTAAACTCGGGTCGGGTTCGAACGGATTAGGAAGGAAATTTTTTTTGTTCTCTATTTTTCGGCTTTTTCCTGGCCCCTGTTTCATATGAAATGAAGCCTGGATTGATGTTTTTTAATTTTTAAATTTTGCATTCATTTTTTGAATTTTCCTAACTCGCGGGTCGGGTCTCGAACGGATAGAAGGAAATTTTTTTTCTTCTCTATTTTCGGCTTTTCCTGTCCCGTTTTCATATTGAAATGAAGCCTGGATGATGTTTTTAATTTTTACAATTTTTTTGCAATTTCTTTTGAATTTTCTAACTCGGGTCGGGTTCGCACGCGTTAGTTATGAAATTATTTTTTTCTCTATTTTTTGGCCGTGCCTAACCCGTTTCATCTTAAAATGAAGCCTGGATTAATTGTTTTTTAATTTATCCAAATTTTTCATTTATTTGAATTTTTTTACTCGGGTCGAGTTCGAAACGGATAGAATGAAATTTTTTCTTATCTATTTTCGGGGCCCTATCCCGACCCGTTTTCATACTGAAATGAAATTCCTGGTTTGATGTTTTTAATTTTTAAAATTTTTTGCATTCATTTTTGAATTTTCTAACTCGGGTTGGGTTCGAACGGATAGGATAAGGAAATTTTTTTGTTCTCTATTTTTCAGCCTGCCCTGACCGTTTCATATTGAAATGAAGACTGGATGATATTTTTTAATTTTTAAAATTTTTTTGCAATTGTTTTTGAATTTTGTAACACGGGACGGGTTCGAACGGATAGGAATGACTTTTTTTTTAATCTCTATTTTTTGGCCTGTCCTAACCCGTTCAATCTTAAAATGAAGCCTGGATAATGTTTTTTAATTTTTAAAATTTTTTTACATTTAATTTTGAATTTTTTAACTCGGGTCGGGTTCAAACGGATAGGAATGAAATTTTTTTTCTTCTCTATTTTTCGGCCTGTCCTGACCCGTTTCATATTGAAATGAAGCCTGGATGATGTTTTTTAGTTTTTAAAATTTTTTCAATTCTTTTTGAATTTTCTAACTCGGGTCGGGTTCGAACGGTTAGGAATGAAATTATTTTTGTTCTGTATTTTGCAGCCTGTCCTGACCCGTTTCGTCTGGAAATTTTGCCTGGATGATATTTTTTAATTTTTAAAATTTTTTTGCATTTATTTTTGAATTTTTTAACTCGGGTCGGGTTCGAACGGATAGGAATGAAAATTTTTTTCTTCACTATTTTTCGGCCTATCCTAACCTGTTTCATATTGAAATGAAGCCTGGATGATTTTTTTTAATTTTTTAAATTTTTTTGCATTTATTTTTGAATTTTCTAACTCGGGTCGGGTTCGAACGGATGGGGAAGAAATTTTTTTTGTTCTCTATTTTGAAGCCTGTCATGACCAATTTCGTCTTGAAATGAAGCCTGGATGATGTTTTTTCATTTTAAAAATTTTTTTGCATTTATTTTTGAATTTCCTAACTCGGGTCGGGTTCGAACGGATAGGAAGGAACTTTTTTTTGTTCTCTATTTTTCGGCTTTTCCTGGCCCGTTTCATATTGAAATGAAGCCT
>NW_022155456.1:0-7355 GCF_001633185.2 Quercus lobata | reverse complement strand
TTTTTTAATTTTTAAAATTTTTATGCATTTATTTTTGAATTTTTTTACTCGGGTCGGGTTCGAATGGATAGGTGTGAAATTTTTTTTCTTCTCTATTTTTCGGCCTATCCTAACCTGTTTCATATTGAAATGAAGCCTGGATGATGTTTTTTAATTTTTAAAATTTTTTTGCATTTATTTTTGAATTTTCTAACTCGGGTCGGGTTCGAACGGATAGGAATGAAATTTTTTTTGTTCTCTATTTTTCAGCCTATCCTAACCCGTTTCGTCTTTAAATGAAGCCTGGTCATTTTTAATTTTTAAAAATTTTTTGCATTATTTTGAATTTTTTAACTCGGGTCGGGTTTTGAACGATAGGATGAAATTTTTTTCTTCTCTATTTTTTCGGTCTATTCCCGACCGTTTTCATATTGAATGAAGCCTGGATGATGTTTTTTAATTTTAAAATTTTTTGCATTATTTGGAATTTTTTACTCGGGTCGGGTTCGAAACGGATAGAATAATTTTTTTGTTCTCTATTTTTTCAGCCTATCCTTGGACCCGTTTCGTCTTTTAAATGAAACCCTGATGATGGTTCTTTTAATTTTTAAAAATTTTTTATGCCATTTTGTTTTTGAATTTTTTACTCGGGTCGGGTTTGAACGAATAGGAAGGAATTTTTTTTTCTTCTCTATTTTTCGGCCTATCCTGAACCCCGTTCATATTGAAATGAAGCCTTTATGATGTTTTTTAATTTTTAAATTTTTTTGCATTTATTTTTTGAAAATTTTTCTAACCGGGTCGGTTCGAACGGATAGAATGAAATTTTTTTTTGTTCTCTATTTTTCAGGCCTATTCCTGACCCGTTTCGTTCTTTAAATGAGCCTGTGATGTTTTTTAATTTTTAAAAATTTTTTATGCATATTTTAGAAATTTTTTCTAACTCGGCTCGGGTTCGAACGGATGGGAAGGAAATTTTTTTTGTTCTCTATTTTTCGGCCTTTCCAGACCCGTCTCGTTTTGAAATGACGCCTGGATGATGTTTTTTCATTTTTAGAATTTTTTTGCATTTATTTTTGATTTTCTAACTCGGCTCGGGTTCGAACGGATAGGAAGGAAATTTTTTTTGTTTTCTATTTTTCAGCCTGTCCTAACCTGTTTCTTCTTGAAATGAAGCCTGGATGATGTTTTTTAATTTTTAGAATTTTTTTGCAATTATTTATTGAATTTTCTAACTCGGCTCGGATTCGAACGGATAGGAAGGAAATTTTTTTTGTTCTCAATTTTTCGGCTTTTCCTGCCCGTTTCATACTGAAATGAAAAAGCCTGGATGATGTTTTTTAATTTTTATAATTTTTTTGCAATTCTTTTTTAATTTTCTAACTCGGGTCGGGTTCGAACGGTTTGGAATGAAATTATTTTTGTTCTTTATTTTTTGGCCTGTCCTAACCCGTTTCATCTTAAAATGAATCCTGGATAATGTTTTTTAATTTTTAAAATTTTTTTGCATTTATTTTTGAATTTTTTAACTCGGATCGGGTTCAAACGGATAGGAATGAAATTTTTTTTATTCTCTATTTTTCGGCCTGTCCTGACCTGTTTCATATTGAAATGAAGCCTGGATGATGTTTTTTAGTTTCTAAAATTTTTTCAATTCTTTTTGAATTTCCTAACTCGGGTCGGGTTCGAACGGATAGGAAGGAAATTTTTTTTGTTCTCTATTTTCCGGCTTTTCCTGGCCCGTTTCATACTGAAATGAAGCCTGGATGATGTTTTTTAATTTTTACAATTTTTTTGCAATTCTTTTTGAATTTTCTAACTCGGGTCGGGTTCGAACGGTTAGGAATGAAATTATTTTTGTTCTTTATTTTTTGGCCTGTCCTAACCTGTTTCATCTTAAAATGAATCCTGGATAATGTTTTTTAATTTTTAAATTTTTTTTGCATTTATTTTTCAATTTTTTAACTCGGGTCGGGTTCGAACGGATAGGTGTGAAATTTTTTTTTCTTCTCTATTTTTCGGCCTATCCTAACCTGTTTCATATTGAAATGAAGCCTGAATGATGTTTTTTAATTTTTAAAATTTTTTTGCATTTCTTTTTTAATTTTCTAACTCGGGTCGGGTTCGAACGGATAGGAATGAAAGTTTTTTTGTTCTCTATTTTTCAGCCTATCCTGACCCGTTTCGTCTTTAAATGAAGCCTGGATGATGTTTTTTAATTTTTAAAATTTTTATGCATTTATTTTTGAATTTTTTTACTCGGGTCGGGTTCGAACGGATAGGAAGGAAATTTTTTTTGTTCTCTATTTTTCGGCTTTCCTGGCCCGTTTCATACTGAAATGAAGCCTGGATGATGTTTTTTAGTTTCTAAAATTTTTTCAATTCTTTTTGAATTTTCTAACTCGGGTCGGGTTCGAACGGTTAGGAATGAAATTATTTTTGTTCTCTATTTTGCAGCCTGTCCTGATCCGTTTCGTCTTGAAATGAAGCCTGGATGATGTTTTTTAATTTTTAAATTTTTTTTGCATTTATTTTTCAATTTTTTAACTCGGGTCGGGTTCGAACGGATAGGAGTGAAATTTTTTTTCTTCTCTATTTTTCGGCCTATCCTAACCTGTTTCATATTGAAATGAAGCCTGGATGATGTTTTTTAATTTTTAAAATTTTTTTGCATTTCTTTTTTAATTTTCTAACTCGGGTCGGGTTCGAACGGATAGGAATGAAATTTTTTTTGTTCTCTATTTTTCAGCCTATCCTGACCCGTTTCATATTGAAATGAAGCCTGGATGATGTTTTTTAATTTTTAAAATTTTTTTGCATTTCTTTTTTAATTTTCTAACTCGGGTCGGGTTCGAACGGTTAGGAATGAAATTATTTTTGTTCTTTATTTTTTGGCCTGTCCTAACCCGTTTCATCTTTAAATGAAGCCTGGATGATGTTTTTTAATTTTTAAAATTTTTATGCATTTATTTTTGAATTTTTTTACTCGGGTCGGTTTCGAACGGATAGGAAAGAAATTTTTTTCTTCTCTATTTTTCAGCCTATCCTGACCCGTTTCATATTGAAATTAAGCCTGGATGATGTTTTTTAATTTTTAAAATTTTTTTGCATTTATTTTTGAATTTTCTAACTCGGGTCGGGTTCGAACGGATAGGGATGAAATTTTTGTTCATCTCTATTTTTCGGCCAGTTCTGAACCGTTTCGTATTGAAATGAAGCCTGGATGATGTTTTTTAATTCTTAAAATTTTTTTGCATTCATTTTTGAATTTTCTAACACTGGTCGGGTTCGAACGGATAGGAATGAAATATTTTTTGTACTCTATTTTTCGGCATGTTCTGACCCGTTTCGTCTTAAAATGAACCCTGGATGATGTTTTTTAATTTTTAAAATTTTTTTGCATTTATTTTTGAATTTTCTAACTCGGGTCGGGTTCGAACGGTTAGGAATGAAGTTATTTTTGTTCTCTATTTTGCAGCCTGTCCTGACCCGTTTCGTCTTGAAATGAAGCCTGGATGATTTTTTTAATTTTTAAAATTTTTTTGCAATATTTTTGAATTTTTTAACTCGGGTCGGGTTCGAACGGATAGGAATGAAATTTTTTTCTTCTCTATTTTTCGGTCTATCCCGACCCGTTTCATATTGAAATGAAGCCCGGATGATATTTTTTAATTTTTAAAATTTTTTTGCATTTATTTTTGAATTTTCTAACTCGGGTCGGGTTCGAACGGATAGGAATGAAATTTTTTTTGTTCTCTATTTTTCAGCCTATCCTGACCCGTTTCGTCATTAAATGAAGCCTGGATGACGTTTTTTAATTTTTAAAATTTTCTTGCATTTATTTTTGAATTTTTTTACTCGGGTCGGGTTCGAACGGATAGGAATGAAATTTTTTTTCTTCTCTATTTTTCCGCCTGCCCTGACCCGTTTCATATTGAAATGAAGCCTGGATGATGTTTTTTAATTTTTAAAATTTTTTTGCATTTATTTTTGAATTTTCTAACACGGGTCGGGTTCGAACGGATAGGAATGAATTTTTTTTTAATCTCTATTTTTTGGCCTGTCCTAACCCGTTCAATCTTAAAATGAAGCCTTGATAATGTTTTTTAATTTTTCAAATTTTTTTATATTTATTTTTGAATTTTTTAACTCGGGTCGGGTTCAAACGGATAGGAATGAAATTTTTTTTCTTCTCTATTTTTCGGCCTGTCCTGACCCGTTTCATATTGAAATGAAGCCTGGATGATGTTTTTTAGTTTTTAAAATTTTTTCAATTCTTTTTGAATTTTCTAACTCGGGTCGGGTTCGAACGGTTTGGAATGAAATTATTTTTGCTCTCTATTTTGCAGCCTGTCCTGACCCGTTTCGTCTGGAAATGAAGCCTGGATGACATTTTTTAATTTTTAAAATTTTTTTGCATTTATTTTTGAATTTTTTATCTCGGGTCGTGTTCGAACGGATAGGAATGAAAATTTTTTTCTTCTGTATTTTTTGGCCTATCCTAACCTGTTTCATATTGAAATGAAGCCTGGATGATGTTTTTTAATTTTTAAAATTTTTTTGCATTTATTTTTGAATTTTCTAACTCGGGTCGGGTTCGAACGGATAGGGATGAAATTTTTTTTGTTCTCTATTTTTCAGCCTATCCTGACCCGTTTCGTCTTTAAATGAAGCCTGGATGATGTTTTTTAATTTTTAAAATTTTTATGCATTTATTTTTGAATTTTTTTACTCGGGTCGGGTTTGAACGGATAGGAATGAAATTTTTTTTCTTCTCTATTTTTCGGCCTATCCTGACCCGTTTCATATTGAAATGAAGCCTGTATGATGTTTTTTAATTTTTAAAATTTTTTTGCATTTATTTTTGAATTTTCTAACTCGGGTCGGGTTCGAACGGATAGGAATGAAATTTTTTTTGTTCTCTATTTTTCAGCCTATCCTGACCCGTTTCTTCTTTAAATGAAGCCTGGATGATGTTTTTTAATTTTTAAAATTTTTATGCATTTATTTTTGAATTTTTTTACTCGGGTCGGGTTCGAACGGATAGGAATGAAATTTTTTTCTTCTCTATTTTTCGGCCATCCTGACCCGTTTCATATTGAAATGAAGCCTGAATTGATGTTTTAATTTTAAAAAATTTTTTGCTTTTTTAATTTTCTAACTCGGGTCGGGTTCGAACGGTTAGGAATGAAATTTATTTTGTTCTTTATTTTGGCCTGTCCTAACCCTTTCATCTTAAAATGAATCCGGATAATGTTTTTAATTTTAAAAATTTTTTTGCATTTATTTTTGAATTTTCTAACTCGGGTCGGGTTCGAACGGATAGGAATGAAATTTTTTTTATTCTCTATTTTTCGGCCTGTCCTGACCCGTTTCTTATTGAAATGAAGCCTGGATGATGTTTTTTAGTTTCTAAAATTTTTTCAATTCTTTTTGAATTTCCTAACTCGGGTCGGGTTCGAACGGATAGGTAGGAAATTTATTTTGTTCTCTATTTTTCGGCTTTTCCTGGCCCGTTTCATACTGAAATGAAGCCTGGATGATGTTTTTTAATTTTTACAATTTTTTTGCAATTCTTTTTGAATTTTCTAACTCGGGTCGGGTTCGAACGGTTAGGAATGAAATTATTTTTGTTCTTTATTTTTTGGCCTGTCCTAACCCGTTTCATCTTAAAATGAATCCTTGATAATGTTTTTTAATTTTTAAATTTTTTTTGCATTTATTTTTCAATTTTTTAACTCGGGTCGGGTTCGAACGGATAGGTGTGAAATTTTTTTTCTTCTCTATTTTTCGGCCTATCCTAACCTGTTTCATATTAAAATGAAGCCTGAATGATGTTTTTTAATTTTTAAAATTTTTTTGCATTTCTTTTTTAATTTTCTAACTCGGGTCGGGTTCGAACGGATAGGAATGAAATTTTTTTTGTTCTCTATTTTTCAGCCTATACCTGACCGTTTCGTCTTTAAATGACAGACTGGATGATGTTTTTTATTTTTAAAATTTTTATGCATTTAATTTTTGAATTTTTTTAACTCCGGGTCGGGTTTCGACGGGATAGGAAGGAAATTTTTTTTGTTCTCTGATTTTTCGGCTTTTTTCCTGGCCCGTTTCATACTGAAATGAAGCCTAGGATATGTTTTTTTATGTTCCCTAAAAATTTTTTTCAATTCTTTTTGATTTTCTAACTTTCGGGTCGGGTTCGAACGGTTAGGAATGAATTAATTTTGTTCTCTATTTGCAGGGCCGTCTGATCCGTTTCGTCCTTGAAATGAAGCCTGGATGATGTTTTTTAGTTTCTAAATTTTTTTCAATTCTTTTTGAATTTTCTAACTCGGGTCGGGTTCGAACGGTTAGGAATGAAATTATTTTTGTTCTCTATTTTGCAGCCTGTCCTGATCCGTTTCGTCTTGAAATGAAGCCTGGATGATGTTTTTTAATTTTTAAATTTTTTTTGCATTTATTTTTCAATTTTTTAACTCGGGTCCGTTTCGAACGGATAGGAGTGAAATTTTTTTTCTTCTCTATTTTTCGGCCTATCCTAACCCGTTTCATATTGAAATGAAGCCTGGATGATGTTTTTTAATTTTTAAAATTTTTTTGCATTTCTTTTTTAATTTTCTAACTCGGGTCGGGTTCGAACGGATAGGAATGAAATTTTTTTTGTTCACTATTTTTCAGCCTATCCTGACCCGTTTCATATTGAAATGAAGCCTGGGATGATGTTTTTTAATTTTTAAAAATTTTTATGCATTTATTTTTGAATTTTGTAACTCGGGTCGGGTTCGAATGGATAGGAATTAAATTTTTTTTCTTCTCTATTTTTCGGCCTATCCTGACCCGTTTCATTTTGAAATGAAGCTTGGATGATGTTTTTTAATTTTTAAAATTTTTTTGCATTTATTTTTTAATTTTGTAACTCGGGTCGGGTTCGAACGGATAGAAATGAAATTTTTTTGCTTCTTTATTTTTCGGCCTATCCTGACCCGTTTCATCTTGAAATGAAGCCTGGATGATGTTTTTTAATTTTTAAAATTTTTTTTGGCATTTATTTTTGAATTCTCTAACTCGGGTCGGGTTCGACGGATTGGAAGGAAAATTTTTTTCTTCTCTATTTTTCGACCTGTCCTGACTTGTTTCGTCTTGAAATGAAGCACGGATGATGTTTTTTAAATTTTAGAATTTTTTTGCATTAATTTTTGAATTCTCTAACTCGGGTCGGGTTAGAACGGATAGGAAGGAAATTTTTTTCTTTCTCTATTTTTCGGCCTGTCCTGACCCGTTTCGTCTTGAAATGAAGCGTGGATGATGTTTTTTAATTTTTAAAATTTTTTTGCATTTATTTTTGAATTTTCTAACTCGGGTCGGGTTCGAACGGA
>NW_022155455.1:0-7361 GCF_001633185.2 Quercus lobata | reverse complement strand
ACGGGTCTGGAAAGGCCGAAAAATAGAGAACAAAAAAAATTTCCTTCCTATCCGTTCGAACCCGAGCCGAGTTAGAAAATTCAAAACATAAATCCCAAAAAATTCTAAAAATTACAAAACATCATCCAGACATCATTTCAAGACGAAACGGATCAGGAAAGGCCTAAAAATAGAGAACAAAAAAAATTTCCTTCCTATCCATTCGAACTCGAGCCGAGTTACAAAATTCAAAAATAAATGCAAAAAAATTCTAAAAATTAAAAAACATCATCCAGGCTTCGTTTCAAAACGAGACGGGTCTGGAAAGGCCGAAAAATAGAGAACAAAAAAAATTTCCTTCCTATCCGTTCGAACCCGAGCCGAGTTAGAAAATTCAAAACATAAATGCCAAAAAATTCTAAAAATTACAAAACATCATCCAGGCTTCATTTCAAGACGAAACGGGACAGGAAAAGCCGAAAAATAGAGAGCAAAAAAAATTTCCTTCCTATCCGTTTGAATCCGAGCCGAGTTAGAAAATTCAAAAAATAACTGCAAAAAAATTCTAAAAATTAAATATTATCATCCAGGCTTCATTTCAAGACGAAACGGGTCAGGAAAGGCCGAAAAAGAGAGAAAAAAAAATTTGCTTCCTATCCGTTCGAATCCGAGCCGAGTTAGAAAATTCAAAAAATAAATGCAAAAAAATTCTAAAAATTAAAAAACATCATCCAGGCTTCAATTCAGGACGAAACGGGTCAGGATTGGCCTAAAAATAGAGAACAAAAAAAATTTCCTTCCTGTCCGTTTGAATCCGAGCCGAGTTAGAAAATCCAAAAAATAAATGCAAAAAAATTCTAAAAATTAAAAAACATCATCCGGGCTTCAATTCAGGACGAAACGGGTCAGGAATGGCCTAAAAATAGAGAACAAAAAAAATTTCCTTCCTGTCCGCTCGAACCCGAGCCGAGTTAGAAAATTCAAAACATAAATGCCAAAAAATTCTAAAATTACAAAACACATCCAGGTCATTTCAGGACGAAACGGACAGGAAAAAGCCGAAAATAAAGAACAAAAAAATTCCTTCCTATCCGTTCGAATCCGAGCCGAGTTAGAAAATCCCAAAAAAATAATGCAAAAAAATTCTAAAAATTAAAACATCATCCAGGCTTCAATTCAGGACGAAACGGGTCAGGATTGGCCTAAAAGTAGAGAACAAAAAAAACTTCCTTCCTGTCCGCTCGAACCCGACCCGAGTTAGAAAATTGAAAAATAAATGCAAAAAAATTCTAAAAATTAAATAACATCATCCAGGCTTCAATTCAGGACGAAACGGGTCAGGAATGGCCTAAAAATAGAGAACAAAAAAAATTTCCTTCCTGTCCGCTCGAACCCGGCCGAGTTAGAAAATTCAAAACATAAATGCCAAAAAAATTCTAAAAATTAAAAAACATCATCCGGGCTTCAATTCAGGACGAAACGGGTCAGGAATGGCCTAAAAATAGAGAACAAAAAAAATTTCCTTCCTGTCCGCTCGAACCCGAGCCGAGTTAGAAAATTCAAAAATCAATGCAAAAAAATTCTAAAAATTAAAAACATCATCCAGGCTTCATTTCAAGACGAAACGGGACAGGAAAAGCCGAAAAATAGAGAACAAAAAAAATTTCCTTCCTATCCGTTCGAATCCGAGCCGAGTTAGAAAATTCAAAAAATAAATGCAAAAAAATTCTAAAAATTAAAAAACATCATCCGGGCTTCAATTCAGGACGAAACGGGTCAGGAATGGCCTAAAAATAGAGAACAAAAAAAATTTCCTTCCTGTCCGCTCGAACCCGAGCCGAGTTAGAAAATTCAAAAATAAATGCAAAAAAATTCTAAAAATTAAATAGCATCATCCAGGCTTCATTTCAAGACGAAACGGGCAAGAAAGGCCGAAAAATAGAGAACAAAAAAAATTTCCTTCCTATCCGTTCGAACCCGAGCCGAGTTAGAAAATTCAAAACATAAATGCCAAAAAATTTGAAAAATTAAATAGCATCATCCAGGCTTCATTTCAAGACGAAACGGGACAGAAAAGGCCGAAAAATAGAGAACAAAAAAAATTTCCTTCCTATCCGTTCGAACCCGAGCCGAGTTAGAGAATTCAAAACATAAATGCCAAAAAATTCTAAAAATTACAAAACATCATCCGGGCATCATTTCAAGACGAAACGGGACAGGAAAAGCCGAAAAACAGAGAACAAAAAAAATTTCCTTCCTATCCGTTCGAATCCGAGCCGAGTTAGAAAATTCAAAAATAAATGCAAAAAAATTCTAAAAATTAAAAAACATCATCCGGGCTTCAATTCAGGACGAAACGGGTCAGGAATGGCCTAAAAATAGAGAACAAAAAAAATTTCCTTCCTGTCCGCTCGAACCCGAGCCGAGTTAGAAAATTCAAAAATAAATGCAAAAAAATTCTAAAAATTAAATAGCATCATCCAGGCTTCATTTCAAGACGAAACGGGACAAGAAAGGCCGAAAAATAGAGAACAAAAAAAATTTCCTTCCTATCCGTTCGAACCCGAGCCGAGTTAGAAAATTCAAAACATAAATGCCAAAAAATTCTAAAAATTAAAAACATCATCCAGGCTTCATTTCAAGACGAAACGGGACAGGAAAGGCCGAAAAATAGAGAACAAAAAAAATTTCCTTCCTATCCGTTCGAATCCGAGCCGAGTTAGAAAATTCAAAAAATAAATGCAAAAAAATTCTAAAAATTAAAAAACATCATCCAGGCTTCAATTCAGGACGAAACGGGTCAGGATTGGCCTAAAAATAGAGAACAAAAAAAATTTCCTTCCTGTCCGCTCGAACCCGAGCCGAGTTAGAAAATTCAAAACATAAATGCAAAAAAATTCTAAAAATTACAAAACATCATCCAGGCATCATTTCAAGACGAAACGGGACAGGAAAAGCCGAAAAACAGAGAACAAAAAAAATTTCCTTCCTATCCGTTCGAATCCGAGCCGAGTTAGAAAATTCAAAAAATAAATGCAAAAAAATTCTAAAAATTAAAAAACATCACGGGGCTTCGTTTCAAAACGAGACGGGTCTGGAAAGGCCGAAAAATAGAGAACAAAAAAAATTTCCTTCCTATCCGTTCGAACCAGACCCGAGTTAGAAAATTCAAAAATAAATGCAAAAAATTTCTAAAAATTAAAAAACATCATCCAGGCCTCTTTTCAAGAAGAAACGGGCCAGGACAGGCCGAAAAATAGGGAACAAAAAAAATTTCCTTCCTATCCGTTCGAACCCGACCCGAGTTAGAAAATTCAAAAATAAATGCAAAAAAATTCTAAAAATTAAATAGCATCATCCAGGCTTCATTTCAAGACAAAACGGGACAGGAAAGGCCGAAAAATAGAGAACAAAAAAAATTTCCTTCCTATCCGTTCGAACCCGAGCCGAGTTAGAAAATTCAAAACATAAATGCCAAAAAATTCTAAAAATTACAAAACATCATCCAGGCTTCATTTCAAGACGAAACGGGACAGGAAAAGCCGAAAAATAGAGAACAAAAAAAATTTCCTTCCTATCCGTTCGAATCCGAGCCGAGTTAGAAAATTCAAAAAATAAATGCAAAAAAATTCTAAAAATTAAAAAACATCATCCAGGCTTCAATTCAGGACGAAACGGGGCAGGAATGGCCTAAAAATAGAGAACAAAAAAAATTTCCTTCCTGTCCGCTCGAACCCGAGCCGAGTTAGAAAATTCAAAAATAAATGCAAAAAAATTCTAAAAATTAAATAGCATCATCCAGGCTTCATTTCAAGACGAAACGGGAGAAGAAAGGCCGAAAAATAGAGAACAAAAAAAATTTCCTTCCTATCCGTTCGAACCCAAGCCGAGTTAGAAAATTCAAAACGTAAATGCCAAAAAATTTGAAAAATTAAATAGCATCATCCAGGCTTCATTTCAAGACGAAACGGGACAGAAAAGGCCGAAAAATAGAGAACAAAAAAAATTTCCTTCCTATCCGTTCGAAACCGAGCCGAGTTAGAAAATTCAAAACATAAATGCCAAAAAATTTGAAAAATTAAATAGCATCATCCAGGCTTCATTTCAAGACGAAACGGGACAGAAAACGCCGAAAAATAGAGAACAAAAAAAATTTCCTTCCTATCCGTTCGAACCCGAGCCGAGTTAGAAAATTCAAAACATAAATGCCAAAAAATTCTAAAAATTACAAAACATCATCCAGGCTTCATTTCAAGACGAAACGGGACAGGAAAAGCCGAAAAATAGAGAACAAAAAAAATTTCCTTCCTATCCGTTTGAATCCGAGCCGAGTTAGAAAATTCAAAAAATAACTGCAAAAAAATTCTAGAAATTAAATAACATCATCCAGGCTTCATTTCAAGACGAAACGGGTCAGGAAAGGCCGAAAAATAGAGAAAAAAAAAATTTGCTTCCTATCCGTTCGAATCCGAGCCGAGTTAGAAAATTCAAAAAATATATGCAAAAAAATTCTAAAAATTAAAAAACATCATCCAGGCTTCAATTCAGGACGAAACGGGTCAGGATTGGCCTAAAAATAGAGAACAAAAAAAATTTCCTTCCTGTCCGCTCGAACCCGAGCCGAGTTAGAAAATTGAAAACATCAATGCAAAAAAATTCTAAAAATTACAAAACATCATCAGGGCATCATTTCAAGACGAAACGGGACAGGAAAAGCCGAAAAACAGAGAACAAAAAAAATTTCCTTCCTATCCGTTCGAATCCGAGCCGAGTTAGAAAATTCAAAAAATAAATGCAAAAAAATTCTAAAAATTAAAAAACATCATCGGGGCTTCGTTTCAAAACGAGACGGGTCTGGAAAGACCGAAAAAGAGAGAACAAAAAAAATTTCCTTCCTATCCGTTCGAACCAGACCCGAGTTAGAAAATTCAAAAATAAATGCAAAAAATTTCTAAAAATTAAAAACCATCATCCAGGCCTCATTTCTAGAAGAAACGGGTCAGGACAGGCCGAAAAATAGGGAACAAAAAAAATTTCCTTCATATCCGTTCGAACCCGACCCGAGTTAGAAAATTCAAAAATAAATGCAAAAAAATTCTAAAAATTAAATAGCATCATCCAGGCTTCATTTCAAGACAAAACGGGACAGGAAAGGCCGAAAAATAGAGAACAAAAAAAATTTCCTTCCTATCCGTTCGAACCGGAGCCGAGTTAGAAAATTCAAAACTTAAATGCCAAAAAATTCTAAAAATTACAAAACATCATCCAGGCTTCATTTCAAGACGAAACGGGACAGGAAAAGCCGAAAAATAGAGAACAAAAAAAATTTCCTTCCTATCCGTTCGAATCCGAGCCGAGTTAGAAAATTCAAAAAATAAATGCAAAAAAATTCTAAAAATTAAAAAACATCATCCGGGCTTCAATTCAGGACGAAACGGGTCAGGAATGGCCCAAAAATAGAGAACAAGAAAAATTTCCTTCCTGTCCGCTCGAACTCGAGCCGAGTTAGAAAATTCAAAAATAAATGCAAAAAAATTCTAAAAATTAAATAGCATCATCCAGGCTTCATTTCAAGACGAAACGGGACAAGAAAGGCCGAAAAATAGAGAACAAAAAAAATTTCCTTCCTATCCGTTCGAACCCGAGCCGAGTTAGAAAATTCAAAAAATAAATGCCAAAAAATTTGAAAAATTAAATAGCATCATCCAGGCTTCATTTCAAGACGAAACGGGACAGAAAAGGCCGAAAAATAGAGAACAAAAAAAATTTCCTTCCTATCCGTTCGAACCCGAGCCGAGTTAGAAAATTCAAAACATAAATGCCAAAAAATTCTAAAAATTACAAAACATCATCCAGGCTTCATTTCAAGACGAAACGGGACAAGAAAAGCCGAAAAATAGAGAACAAAAAAAATTTCCTTCCTATCCGTTCGAATCCGAGCCGGAGTTAGAAAATTTCAAAAAATAACTTGCAAAAAAATTTAGAATAAATAAACATCATCCATGCTTCATCAGAGAAAACGGGTCAGGGAAAGGCCGAAAAATAGAGAAAAAAAAAAAATTTGCTCCTATACCGTTCGAACCGAGCCGCAGTTGAAATTCAAAAAATAAATGCAAAAAATTCTAAAATTAAAAAACATCATCCAGGCTTCAATCAGACGAAACGGGTCAAGGATTGGCCTAAAAATAGAGAACAAAAAAAATTTCCTTCCTGTCCGCTCGAACCCGAGCCGAGTTAGAAAATTCAAAAATAAATGCAAAAAAATTATAAAAATTACAAAACATCATCCAGGCTTCATTTCAAGACGAAACTGGACAGGAAAAGCCGAAAAATAGAGAACAAAAAAAATTTCCTTCCTATCCGTTCGAATCCGAGCCGAGTTAGAAAATTCAAAAAATAAATGCAAAAAAATTCTAAAAATTAAAAAACATCATCGGGGCTTCGTTTCAAAACGAGACGGGTCTGGAAAGACCGAAAAATAGAGAACAAAAAAAATTTCCTTCCTATCCGTTCGAACCAGACCCGAGTTAGAAAATTCAAAAATAAATGCAAAAAATTTCTAAAAAATAAAAAACATCATCCAGGCCTCATTTCAAGAAGAAACGGGTCGGACAGGCCGAAAATAGGGAACAAAAAAAATTTCCTTCCATCCGTTCGACACCCGACCCGAGTTAGAAAATTCCAAAAATAATGCAAAAAAATTCCTAAAATTAAATAGCATCACCAGGCCTTCATTTCAAACAAACGGGAAACAGGAAGGCGAAAATAGAGAACAAAAAAAATTTCCTTCCTATCCGTTCGAACCCGAGCCGAGTTAGAAAATTCAAAACATAAATGCCAAAAAATTCTAAAAATTACAAAACATCATCCAGGCTTCATTTCAAGACGAACCGGGACAGGAAATGCTGAAAAATAGAGAACAAAAAAAAATTCCTTCCTATCCGTTCGAATCCGAGCCGAGTTAGAAAATTCAAAAAATAACTGTAAAAAAATTCTAAAAATTAAATAACATCATCCAGGCTTCAATTCAGGACGAAACGGGTCAGGATTGGCCTAAAAATAGAGAACAAGAAAAATTTCCTTCCTGTCCGTCGAAACCGAGCCGAGTTAGAAAATTCAAAAAATAAATGCAAAAAAATTCTAAAAATTAAAAAACATCATCCGGGCTTCAATTCAGGACGAAACGGGTCAGGAATGGCCTAAAAATAGAGAACAAGAAAAATTTCCTTCCTGTCCGCTCGAACCCGAGCCGAGTTAGAAAATTCAAAAATAAATGCAAAAAAATTCTAAAAATTAAATAGCATCATCCAGGCTTCATTTCAAGACGAAACGGGACAAGAAAGGCCGAAAAATAGAGAACAAAAAAAATTTCTTTCCTATCC
>NW_022155454.1:0-7415 GCF_001633185.2 Quercus lobata | reverse complement strand
TCAGGATTATTGATCTCACGATTCAGGAAAAATAGTTCCAGGCCAAATTCCTGTGCGAATCGTTAGACATCCATTTTTATGCACCGCCATCGGCACGTAATTGGAATTCGTCTTTCGGGTAAATCTGTGGAACATATTCAAATGCCAATAACTCTCACGATTTACTTCGAAAAAAATACAAATATGTGTTCGAATTGAAGCACCGACTGAGTAATTTCTAAAACATTCTGGACGCGTCTATAAATTCAATACCGTATAAAAGTTACTGTCTAAACGGTTACATTAGTTCACTCAAAATTTGATTTCAGGATTATTGATCTCACGATTCAGGAAATAATTTTCCAGGCCAAATTCCTGTTGCGGAATCGGTTAGACATCCATTTTTATGCACCGCCATCGGCACGTAATTGATTCGTCTTTCGGGTAAAATCGGTTGGACATTATTCAACTGACAATAACTCTCGCTATTTACTTCGAAAAAAAATAACAAATTTGTATTCCGAATTGAAGCCACCGACTGGTAGTACTTTTCTACAACATTTCGGACGCGTCCTATTAAATTCAATCCGGTATAAAAAGTTACTGTCTAAACGGTTTACCTTAGTTCACTCAAAATTTGATCTCCAACGATTTAGGAAAAATATGTCCAGCCAATTCCTATGCGATCGTTAGACATCCATTTTACTTTGCACTTGCCATCGGCACGCTAATTGGAATTGATCCCTTCGCGGTAATTCGGTGGAACATATTCAAATGACACATACACATCGCTATTTACTTCGAAAAAAATCAAATTTGCTGATCATTCGTTGACCAGCACCGAACAGATCAAAGGAGTACTTTCTAAAACATTCTGGACGCGTCTATAAATTCAATACCGTATAAAAGTTACTGTCTAAACGGTTACCTTAGTTCACTCAAAATTTGATTTCAGGATTATTGATCTCTCGATTCTGGAAAAATATTTCCAGGCCAAATTCCTGTGCGAATCGTTAGACATCCATTTTTATGCACCGCCATCGGCACGTAATCGGAATTCGTCTTTCAGGTAAATCGGTGGAACATATTCAAATGCCAATAACTCTCACGATTTACTTCGAAAAAAATACAAATATGTGTTCGAATTGAAGCACCGACTGAGTACTTTCTAAAACATTCTGGACGCGTCTATAAATTCAATACCGTATAAAAGTTACTGTCTAAACGGTTACCTTAGTTCACTCAAATTTGATTTCAGAGGATTTATTGATTCTTACGATTCAGGAAAATATTTCCAGGCCAAATTCCTGTGCGAATCGGGTAGGATTCCATTTTTTGGACCGCCATCGGCACCGTAATGGATTCGTCTTTCGGTTAAACTGTGGAACATATTCAAATGCCAATAACTCTCACGATTTACTTCGAAAAAAATACAAATATGTGTTCGAATTGAAGCACCGACTGAGTACTTTCTAAAACATTCTGGACGCGTCTATAAATTCAATACCGTATAAAAGTTACTGTCTAAACGGTTACCTTAGTTCACTCAAAATTTGATCTCACGATTTAGGGAAAATATTTCCAAGCCAAATTCCTGTGCGAATCGTTAGACATCCATTTTTATGCACTGCCATCGACACGTAATTGGAATTCGTCTTTCGGGTAAATCGGTGGAACATATTCAAATGACAATAACTCTCGCTATTTACTTCGAAAAAAATACAAATATGTGTTCGAATTGAAGCACCGACTAAGTACTTTCTAAAACATTCTGGACGCGTCTATAAATTCAATACCGTATAAAAGTTACTGTCTAAACGGTTACCTTAGTTCACTTAAAATTTGATTTCAGGATTATTGATCTCTCGATTCAGGAAAAATATTTCCAGGCCAAATTCCTGTGCGAATCGTTAGACATCCATTTTTATGCACCGCCATCGGCACGTAATCGGAATTCGTCTTTCGGGTAATTTTATGCACTGCCATCGGCACGTAATTGGAATTCGTCTTTCGGGTAAATCGGTGGAACATATTCAAATGACAATAACTCTCGCTATTTACTTTGAAAAAAATACAAATTTGTGTTCGAATTGAAGCACCGACTGAGTACTTTCTAAAACATTCTGGACGCGTCTATAAATTCAATACCGTATAAAAGTTACTGTCTAAACGGTTACCTTAGTTCACTCAAAATTTGATTTCAGGATTATTGATCTCTCGATTCAGGAAAAATATTTCCAGGCCAAATTCCTGTGCGAATCGTTAGACATCCATTTTTATGCACCGCCATCGGACACGTAATCGGAATTCGTCTTTCGGGTAAATCGGTGGAACATATTCAAATGCCAATAACTCTCACGATTTACTTCGAAAAAAATACAAATATGTGTTCGAATTGAAGCACCGACTGAGTACTTTCTAAAACATTCTGGACGCGTCTATAAATTCAATACCGTATAAAAGTTACTGTCTAAAGGTTACCTTAGTTCACTCAAAATTTGATTTCAGGATTATTGATCTCTCGATTCAGGAAAAATATTTCCAGGCCAAATTCCTGTGCGAATCGTTAGACATCCATTTTTATGCACCGCCATCGGCACGTAATCGGAATTCGTCTTTCGGGTAAATCGGTGGAACATATTCAAATGACAATAACTCTCGCTATTTACTTCGAAAAAAATACAAATATGTGTTCGAATTGAAGCACCGACTGAGTACTTTCTAAAACATTCTGGACGCGTCTATAAATTCAATACCGTATAAAAGTTACTGTCTAAACGGTTACCTTAGTTCACTCAAAATTTGATTTCAGGATTATTGATCTCTCGATTCAGGAAAAATATTTCCAGGCCAAATTCCTGTGCGAATCTTTAGACATCCATTTTTATGCACCGCCATCGGCACGTAATCGGAATTCGTCTTTCGGGTAAATCGGTGGAACATATTCAAATGCCAATAACTCTCACGATTTACTTCGAAAAAAATACAAATATGTGTTCGAATTGAAGCACCGACTGAGTACTTTCTAAAACATTCTGGACGCGTTTATAAATTCAATACCGTATAAAAGTTACTGTCTAAACGGTTACCTTAGTTCACTCAAAATTTGATTTCAGGATTATTGATCTCTCGATTCAGGAAAAATATTTCCAGGCCAAATTCCTGTGCGAATCGTTAGACAACCATTTTTATGCACCGCAATCGGCACGTAATTGGAATTCGTCTTTCGGGTAAATCGGTGGAACATATTCAAATGACAATAACTCTCGCTATTTACTTCGAAAAAAATACAAATTTGTGTCCGAATTGAAGCACCGACTGAGTACTTTCTAAAACATTCTGGACGCGTCTATAAATTCAATACCGTAGAAAAGTTACTGTCTAAACGGTTACCTTAGTTCACTCAAAATTTGATCTCACGATTTAGGAAAAATATTTCCAAGCCAAATTCCTGTGCGAATCGTTAGACATCCATTTTTATGCACTGCCATCGACACGTAATTGGAATTCGTCTTTCGGGTAAATCGGTGGAACATATTGAAATGACAATAACTCTCGCTATTTACTTCGAAAAAAATACAAATATGTGTTCGAATTGAAGCACCGACTGAGTACTTTCTAAAACATTCTGGACGCGTCTATAAATTCAATACCGTATAAAAGTTACTGTCTAAACGGTTACCTTAGTTCACTTAAAATTTGATTTCAGGATTATTGATCTCTCGATTCAGGAAAAATATTTCCAGGCCAAATTCCTGTGCGAATCGTTAGACATCCATTTTTATGCACCGCCATCGGCACGTAATCGGAATTCGTCTTTCGGGTAATTTTTTGCACTGCCATCGGCACGTAATTGGAATTCGTCTTTCGGGTAAATCGGTGGAACATATTCAAATGACAATAACTCTCGCTATTTACTTTGAAAAAAATACAAATTTGTGTTCGAATTGAAGCACCGACTGAGTACTTTCTAAAACATTCTGGACGCGTCTATAAATTCAATACCGTATAAAAGTTACTGTCTAAACGGTTACCTTAGTTCACTCAAAATTTGATTTCAGGATTATTGATCTCACGATTCAGGAAAAATATTTCCAGGCCAAATTCCTGTGCGAATCGTTAGACATCCATTTTTATGCACCGCCATCGGCACGTAATTGGAATTCGTCTTTCGGGTAAATCGGTGGAACATATTCAAATGACAATAACTCTCACTATTTACTTCGAAAAAAATACAAATTTGTGTTCGAATTGAAGCACCGACTGAGTACTTTCTAAAACATTCTGGACGCGTCTATAAATTCAATACCGTATAAAAGTTACTGTCTAAACGGTTACCTTAGTTCACTCAAAATTTGATTTCAGGATTATTGATCTCTCGATTCAGGAAAAATATTTCCAGGCCAAATTCCTGTGCGAATCGTTAGACATCCATTTTTATGCACCGCCATCGGCACGTAATTGGAATTCGTCTTTCGGGTAAATCGGTGGAACATATTCAAATGCCAATAACTCTCACGATTTACTTCGAAAAAAATACAAATATGTGTTCGAATTGAAGCACCGACTGAGTACTTTCTAAAACATTCTGGACGCGTCTATAAATTCAATACCGTATAAAAGTTACTGTCTAAACGGTTACCTTAGTTCACTCAAAATTTGATTTCAGGATTATTGATCTCTCGATTCAGGAAAAATATTTCCAGGCCAAATTCCTGTGCGAATCGTTAGACATCCATTTTTATGCACCGCCATCGGCACGTAATTGGAATTCGTCTTTCGGGTAAATCTGTGGAACATATTCAAATGCCAATAACTCTCACGATTTACTTCGAAAAAAATACAATTATGTGTTCGAATTGAAGCACCGACTGAGTACTTTCTAAAACATTCTGGACGCGTCTATAAATTCAATACCGTATAAAAGTTACTGTCTAAACGGTTACCTTAGTTCACTCAAAATTTGATCTCACGATTTAGGAAAAATATTTCCAAGCCAAATTCCTGTGCGAATCGTTAGACATCCATTTTTATGCACTGCCATCGACACGTAATTGGAATTCGTCTTTCGGGTAAATCGGTGGAACATATTCAAATGACAATAACTCTCGCTATTTCTTCGAAAAAAATACAAATATGTGTTCGAATTGAAGCACCGACTGAGTACTTTCTAAAACATTCTGGACGCGTCTATAAATTCAATACCGTATAAAAGTTACTGTCTAAACGGTTACCTTAGTTCACTTAAAATTTGATTTCAGGATTATTGATCTCTCGATTCAGGAAAAATATTTCCAGGCCAAATTCCTGTGCGAATCGTTAGACATCCATTTTTATGCACCGCCATCGGCACGTAATCGGAATTCGTCTTTCGGGTAATTTTATGCACTGCCATCGGCACGTAATTGGAATTCGTCTTTCGGGTAAATCAGTGGAACATATTCAAATGACAATAACTCTCGCTATTTACTTTGAAAAATATACAAATTTGTGTTCGAATTGAAGCACCGACTGAGTACTTTCTAAAACATTCTGGACGCGTCTATAAATTCAATACCGTATAAAAGTTACTGTCTAAACGGTTACCTTAGTTCACTCAAAATTTGATTTCAGGATTATTGATCTCTCGATTCAGGAAAAATATTTCCAGGCCAAATTCCTGTGCGAATCGTTAGACATCCATTTTTATGCACCGCCATCGGCACGTAATCGGAATTCGTCTTTCGGGAAAATCGGTGGAACATATTCAAATGCCAATAACTCTCACGATTTACTTCGAAAAAAATACAAATATGTGTTCGAATTGAAGCACCGACTGAGTACTTTCTAAAACATTCTGGACGCGTCTATAAATTATAAAAGTTACTGTCTAAACGGTTACCTTAGTTCACTCAAAATTTGATCTCACACGATTTAGAAAAAATATTCCAGCCAAATTCTATGCGAATTCGTTAGACATACATTTTTATGCATGCCATCGACAACGTAATGGAATCGTCTTTCGGGTAAATGTGGAACATATTCAGAGACAATAATCTCGCTATTTACTTCGAAAAAAATTCATAATAATGTGTTCGACATTGAAGCACCGACTGAGTACTTTTAATAAAACATCTGGAACGCGTCTATAATTCAAATACGTAAAAAGTTACTGTCTAACGGTTACCTTAGTTCACTAAAAATTTGATTTCAGGGATATTGAATCTCGATCGTTCAGGACAAATATTTCCGGCCAAATTCCCTGTGCGAATCGTTAGGAGCATCACTTTTTATCACCGCCCATCGGCACGTCAATCGGAATTGTTTTTCGGTAAATCGGCTGGAACATATTCACAGATAGCCAATAACTCTCGCTATTTACTTCGAAAAAAATACAAATTTGTGTCCGAATTGAAGCACCGACTGAGTACTTTCTAAAACATTCTGGACGCGTCTATAAATTCAATACCGTATAAAAGTTACTGTCTAAACGGTTACCTTAGTTCACTCAAAATTTGATTTCAGGATTATTGATCTCTCGATTCAGGAAAAATATTTCCAGGCCAAATTCCTGTGCGAATCGTTAGACAACCATTTTTATGCACCGCCATCGGCACGTAATTGGAATTCGTCTTTCGGGTAAATCGGTGTAACATATTCAAATGACAATAACTCTCGCTATTTACTTCGAAAAAAATACAAATTTGTGTCCGAATTGAAGCACCGACTGAGTACTTTCTAAAACATTCTGGACGCGTCTATAAATTCAATACCGTAGAAAAGTTACTGTCTAAACGGTTACCTTAGTTCACTCAAAATTTGATCTCACGATTTAGGAAAAATATTTCCAAGCCAAATTCCTGTGCGAATCGTTAGACATCCATTTTTATGCACTGCCATCGACACGTAATTGGAATTCGTCTTTCGGGTAAATCGGTGGAACATATTGAAATGACAATAACTCTCGCTATTTACTTCGAAAAAAATACAAATATGTGTTCGAATTGAAGCACCGACTGAGTACTTTCTAAAACATTCTGGACGCGTCTATAAATTCAATACCGTATAAAAGTTACTGTCTAAACGGTTACCTTAGTTCACTTAAAATTTGATTTCAGGATTATTGATCTCTCGATTCAGGAAAAATATTTCCAGGCCAAATTCCTGTGCGAATCGTTAGACATCCATTTTTATGCACCGCCATCGGCACGTAATCGGAATTCGTCTTTCGGGTAATTTTTTGCACTGCCATCGGCACGTAATTGGAATTCGTCTTTCGGGTAAATCGGTGGAACATATTCAAATGACAATAACTCTCGCTATTTACTTTGAAAAAAATACAAATTTGTGTTCGAATTGAAGCACCGACTGAGTACTTTCTAAAACATTCTGGACGCGTCTATAAATTCAATACCGTATAAAAGATACTGTCTAAACGGTTACCTTAGTTCACTCAA
>NW_022155453.1:0-7416 GCF_001633185.2 Quercus lobata | reverse complement strand
AAGTTGAAAATCAAAATTTTCAGTCCCGAATTCCGTTCATACTCGACCCGGGCAAGAAATCCGAAAAAAATAGTAAAAAAATTCAAAAAATTATAAAACCTCTTCCCGGCATCATTTTTAGCCAAAACGGGATGAGATAGGCCGAAAAAGTGAAATCAAAATTTCAGTCCCGAATTCCGTTCATACTCGACTCGGGCAAGAAAATTCCGAAAAACATAGTACAAAAATTCAAAAAATTTTGAAACCTCTTCTCGGCATTATTTTTAGCAAAAAAGGGATGAGATAGGCCAAAAAAGTGAAATCAAAATTTTAGTCCCGAATTCCGTTCATACACGACCCCGGCAAGAAAATTCCGAAAAAAACAGTAAAAAAGTTCAAAAACTTATAAAACCTCTTCTCGGCATTATTTTTAGCGAAAACGGGATGAGATTGGTCGAAAAAGTGAAATCAAAATTTTAGTCCCGAATTCCGTTCATACTCGACCCGGGAAAGAAAATTCCGAAAAAAACAGTAAAAATGTTCAAAAAATTATAAAACCTCTTCCCGGCATTATTTTTAGCGAAAACGGGATGAGATATGCCGAAAAAGAGAAAACAAAATTTTAGTTCCGAATTCCGTTCATACTCGACCCGGGCAAGAAAATTCCGAAAAAAATAACAAAAAAACTCAAAAAATTATAAAACCTCTTCCTTGCATTATTTTTAGCCAAAACTGGATGAGATATGCCGAAAAAGAGAAAACAAAATTTTAGTCCCGAATTCCGTTCATACTCGACCCGGGAAAAAAAATTCCGAAAAAAATAGTAAAAAAATTCAAAAAATTGTAAAACCTATTCTCGGCATTATTTTTTGCAAAAACGGGATGAGATATGCCGAAAAAGAGAAAACAAAACTTTAGTCCCGAATTCCGTTTATACTCGACCCGGGCAAGAAAATTCCGAAAAAAATAGTAAAAAAATGCAAAAAATTATAAAACCACTTCCCGGCAAATATTTTTAGCCCAAACGGATGAGATAGGCCGAAAAAGTGAAATCAAAATTTTATAAACCAAATTCCGTTCATACTCATACGGGCAAGAAATTCCGAAAAAAATAGTAAAAAAAATTCAAAAAAATTTTGAAACCTACTTCTCGGGCCAATTATTTTTAGCCAAAACGGGGGATGAGATAGGATGAAAAGTGAAATCAAAATTTCAGTCCGAATTCCGTTCATACCGACTCGGGCAAGAAAATTCCGAAAAAAATAGTAAAAAAATTCAAAAAATTATAAAACCTCTTCCCGGCATCATTTTTAGCCAAAACGGGATGAGATAGGCTGAAAAAGTGAAATCAAAATTTCAGTCCCGAATTCCGTTCATACTCGACCCGGGCAAGAAAATTCCGAAAAACATAGTAAAAAATTCAAAAATTTTGAAACCTCTTCTCGGCATAATTTTTAGCAAAAAAGGGATGAGATAGGCCAAAAAAGTGAAATCAAAATTTTAGTCCCGAATTCCGTTCATACTCTACCCGGGCAAGAAAATTCCGAAAAAAATAGTAAAAAAATTCGAAAAATTTTAAAACTCTTCTCGGCATTATTTTTAGCCAAAACGGGATGAGATAGGCCAAAAAAGTGAAATCAAAATTTTAGTCCCGAATTCCGTTCATACTCGACCCGGGCAAGAAAATTTCAAAAAAAATTCAAAAAATTCAAAAAATTAGAAAACCTCTTCCCGGCAATATTTTTAGCCAAAACAGGATGAGATAGGCCGAAAAAGTGAAATCAAAATTTTAGTTCCGAATTCCGTTCATACTCGACCCGGGCAAGAAAATTCCGTAGAAAATAGTACAAAAATTCAAAAAATTATAAAACCTCTTCCCTGCATCGTTTTTAGCCAAAACGGAATGAGATTGGTCGAAAAAGTGAAATCAAAATTTTAGTCCCGAATTCCGTTCATACTCGACCCGGGCAAGAAAATTCCGAAAAAAATAGTACAAAAATTCAAAAAATTTTGAAACCTCTTCCCGGCATTATTTTTAGCGAAAACGGGATGAGATATGCCGAAAAAGAGAAAAAAAATTTTAGTGCCGAATTCCGTTCATACTCGACACGGGCAAGAAAATTCCGAAAAAAATAGTAAAAAAATTACAAAAATTATAAAACCCCTTCTCGGCATTATTTTTAGCCAAAACGAGATGAGATAGGCCGAAAAAGTGAAATCAAAATTTTAGTCCCGAATTCCGTTCATACTCGACCCGGGCAAGAAAATTCCGAAAAAAATAGTACAAAAATTCAAAAAATTATAAAACCTCTTCCCGGCATCGTTTTTTGCCAAAACGGGATGAGATTGGTCGAAAAAGTGAAATCAAAATTTTAGTCCCGAATTCCGTTCATACTCGACCCGGGAAAGAAAATTCCGAAAAAAACAGTAAAAATGTTCAAAAAATTATAAAACCTCTTCCCGGCATTATTTTTAGCGAAAACGGGATGAGATATGCCGAAAAAGAGAAAACAAAATTTTAGTTCCGAATTCCGTTCATACTCGACCCGGGCAAGAAAATTCCGAAAAAAATAGTAAAAAAATTCCAAAAATTATAAAACCTCTTCCCGCATTATTTTTAGTCAAAACGGGATGAGATATGCCGAAAAAGGGAAAACAAAATTTTAGTCCCGAATTCCGTTCATACTCGACCTGGGAAAAAAAATTCCGAAAAAAATAGTAAAAAAATTCAAAAATTTGTTAAACCTATTCTCGGCATTATTTTTAGCAAAAACGGGATGTGATATGCCGAAAAAGAGAAAACAAAATTTTAGTCCCGAATTCCGTTCATACTCGACCCGGGCAAGAAAATTCCGAAAAAAATAGTAATAAAATTCAAAAAATTATAAAACCACTTCTCGGCAATATTTTTAGCCAAAACGGGATGAGATTGGCCGAAAAAGTGAAATCAAAATTTTAGTCCCAAATTCCGTTCATACTCTACCCGGGCAAGAAATTTCCGAAAAAAATAGTTAAAAAATTCAAAAATTAGAAAACCACTTCTCGGCAATATTTTTAGCCAAAACGGATGAGATTGGCCAAAAAAAGTGAAATCAAAATTTTAGTCCCGAATCCGTTCATACACGACCCCGGCAAAGAAAATTCCGAAAAAAACAGTTTAAAAAAGTTTCAAAAAAAATTTATAAAACCTCTTCTCGGCATTATTTTTAGTCAAAACGGGATGAGATTGGTCGAAAAGTGAAATCAAAATTTTAGTCCCGAATTCCGTTCATACTCGACCCGGGCAAGAAAATTCCGAAAAAAACAGTAAAAATGTTCAAAAAATTATAAAACCTCTTCCCGGCATTATTTTTAGCGAAAACGGGATGAGATATGCCGAAAAAGAGAAAACAAAATTTTAGTTCCGAATTCCGTTCATACTCGACCCGGGCAAGAAAATTCCGAAAAAAATAACAAAAAAACTCAAAAAATTATAAAACCTCTTCCTTGCATTATTTTTAGCCAAAACTGGATGAGATATGCCGAAAAAGAGAAAACAAAATTTTAGTCCCGAATTCCGTTCATCCTCGACCCGGGAAAAAAAATTCCGAAAAAAATAGTAAAAAAATTCAAAAAATTGTAAAACCTATTCTCGGCATTATTTTTTGCAAAAACGGGATGACATATGCCGAAAAAGAGAAAACAAAACTTTAGTCCCGAATTCCGTTCATACTCGACCCGGGCAAGAAAATTCCGAAAAAAATAGTAAAAAAATTCAAAAACATTATAAAACCAACTTCCCGGGCAATAATTTTTAGCCAAAACGGGATGAATAGCCGAAAAAAGTGAATCAAAATTAGTCCCAAATTCCGTTTCAATTACTCACCCGAGCAAGAAAATTCCAAAAAAAATAGTAAAAAAATTCAAAGAATTTTGAAACCTCTTTTCGGCATTATTTTTAGCCAAAACGGGATGAGATAGGCTGAAAAAGTGAAATCAAAATTTCAGTCCCGAATTCCGTTCATACTCGACTCGGGCAAGAAAATTCCGAAAAAAATAGTAAAAAAATTCAAAAAATTATAAAACCTCTTCCCGGCATCATTTTTAGCCAAAACGGGATGAGATAGGCTGAAAAAGTGAAATCAAAATTTCAGTCCCGAATTCCGTTCATACTCGACACAGGCAAGAAAATTCCGAAAAAAATAGTATAAAAATTACAAAAATTACAAAACCCCTTCTCGGCATTATTTTTAGCCAAAACGGGATGAGATTGGTCGAAAAAGTGAAATCAAAATTTTAGTCCCGAATTCCGTTCATACTCTACCCGGGCAAGAAAATTCCGAAAAAAATAGTAAAAAAATTCAAAAAATTTTAAAACTCTTCTCGGCATTATTTTTAGCCAAAACGGGATGAGATAGGCCAAAAAAGTGAAATCAAAATTTTAGTCCCGAATTCCGTTCATACTCGACCCGGGCAAGAAAATTTCAAAAAAAATTCAAAAAAATCAAAAAATTAGAAAACCTCTTCCCGGCAATATTTTTAGCCAAAACAGGATGAGATAGGCCGAAAAAGTGAAATCAAAATTTTAGTTCCGAATTCCGTTCATACTCGACCCGGGCAAGAAAATTTCGTAGAAAATAGTAAAAAAATTCAAAAAATTATAAAACCTCTTCCCTGCATCGTTTTTAGCCAAAACGGAATGAGATTGGTCGAAAAAGTGAAATCAAAATTTTAGTCCCGAATTCCGTTCATACTCGACCCGGGCAAGAAAATTCCGAAAAAAATAGTACAAAAATTCAAAAAATTTTGAAACCTCTTCCCGGCATTATTTTTAGCGAAAACGGGATGAGATATGCCGAAAAAGAGAAAAAAAAATTTAGTGCCGAATTCCGTTCATACTCGACACGGGCAAGAAAATTCCGAAAAAAATAGTAAAAAAATTACAAAAATTGTAAAACCCCTTCTCGGCATTATTTTTAGCCAAAACGAGATGAGATAGGCCGAAAAAGTGAAATCAAAATTTTAGTCCCGAATTCCGTTCATACTCGACCCGGGCAAGAAAATTTCGAAAAAAATAGTACAAAAATTCAAAAAATTATAAAACCTCTTCCCGGCATCGTTTTTAGCCAAAACGGGATGAGATTGGTCGAAAAAGTGAAATCAAAATTTTAGTCCCGAATTCCGTTCATACTCGACCCGGGCAAGAAAATTCCGAAAAAAACAGTAAAAATGTTCAAAAAATTATAAAACCTCTTCCCGGCATTATTTTTAGCAAAAACGGGATGAGATATGCCGAAAAAGAGAAAACAAAATTTTAGTTCCGAATTCCGTTCATACTCGACCCGGGCAAGAAAATTCCGAAAAAAATAGTAAAAAAATTCAAAAAATTATAAAACCTCTTCCCGCATTATTTTTAGTCAAAACGGGATGAGATATGCCGAAAAAGGGAAAACAAAATTTTAGTCCCGAATTCCGTTCATACTCGACCTGGGAAAAAAAATTCCGAAAAAAATAGTAAAAAAATTCAAAAATTTGTTAAACCTATTCTCGGCATTATTTTTAGCAAAAACGGGATGTGATATGCCGAAAAAGAGAAAACAAAATTTTAGTCCCGAATTCCGTTCATACTCGACCCGGGCAAGAAAATTCCGAAAAAAATAGTAATAAAATTCAAAAAATTATAAAACCACTTCTCGGCAATATTTTTAGCCAAAACGGGATGAGATTGGCCGAAAAAGTGAAATCAAAATTTTAGTCCCAAATTCCGTTCATACTCTACCCGGGCAAGAAATTTCCGAAAAAAATAGTTAAAAAATTCAAAAAATTTTGAAACCTCTTCTCGGCATTATTTTTAGCCAAAACGGGATGAGATAGGCTGAAAAAGTGAAATCAAAATTTCAGTCCCGAATTCCGTTCATACTCGACCAGGGCAAGAAAATTCTGAAAAAAATAGTAAAAAAATTCAAAAAATTTTGAAACCTCTTCTCGGCATTGTTTTTAGCCAAAACGGGATGAGATAGGCTGAAAAAGTGAAATCAAAATTTCAGTCCCGAATTCCGTTCATACTCGACCCGGGCAAGAAAATTCCGAAAAACATAGTACAAAAATTCAAAAAATTTTGAAACCTCTTCTCGCATTATTTTTAGCAAAAAAGGGATGAGATAGGCCAAAAAAGTGAAATCAAAATTTTAGTCCCGAATTCCGTTCATACACGACCCCGGCAAGAAAATTCCGAAAAAAACAGTAAAAAAGTTCAAAAAATTATAAAACCTCTTCTCGGCATTATTTTTAGCGAAAACGGGATGAGATTTGCCGAAAAAGAGAAAACAAAATTTTAGTTCCGAATTCCGTTCTACTCGACCCGGGCAAGAAAATTCGAAAGAAAAATAGTAAAAAATTCAAAAAATTTAAACCTCTTCTCGGCATTATTTTTAGCCAAAACGGATGAGATAGGTCGAAAAAGTGAAATCAAAAATTTTAGGTCCGAATTCCGTTTCATTTACATGACCCCGGCAGAAAATTCTGAAAAAAAAAAGGTTAAAAAAATTCAAAAAATATATAAAAACTCTTCCCGGCATTATTTTTAGCCAAACGGGGATGAGATATGCCGGAAAAAGAGAAAACAAAATTTTAGTCCCGAATTCCGTTCATACTCGACCCGAAAAAAAAAATTCCGAAAAAAATAGTAAAAAAATTCGAAAAATTGTAAAACCTAATCTCGGCATTATTTTTAGCAAAAACGGGATGAGATATGCCGAAAAAGAGAAAACAAAACTTTAGTCCCGAATTCCGTTCATACTCGACCCGGGCAAGAAAATTCCGAAAAAAATAGTAAAAAAATTCAAAAAATTATAAAACCACTTCCCGGAAATATTTTTAGCCAAAACGGGATGAGATAGGCCGAAAAAGTGAAATCAAAATTTTAGTCTCAAATTCCGTTCATACTCGACCCGGGCAAGAAAATTCCGAAAAAAACAGTAAAAAAGTTCAAAAAATTATAAAACCTCTTCCGGCATTATTTTTAGCCAAAACGGGATGAGATAGGCCGAAAAAGTGAAATCAAAATTTTAGTCCCAAATTCCGTTCATACTCGACCTGGGCAAGAAAATTCTGAAAAAAACAGTAAAAAAGTTCAAAAAATTATAAAACCTCTTCCCGGCATTATTTTTAGCGAAAACGGGATGAGATATGCCGAAAAAGAGAAAACAAAATTTTAGTCCCGAATTCCGTTCATACTCGACCGGGCAAGAATAATCCGAAAAAAAATAGTACAAAAATTCAAAAAAGATTATAAAACCCTCTTCCCAGGCATCGTTTTTGCCAAAACGGGATGAGATGTCGAAAAGTGAAATTCAAATTTTAGTCCCGAATTCCGTTCAATACTCGACCGGGAAGAAAATTTCCGAAAAAACAGTAAAAAATGTTTCAAAAAAATTATATAACCTCTTCCCGGAAGTA
>NW_022155452.1:0-7485 GCF_001633185.2 Quercus lobata | reverse complement strand
AAAAAAAAAAAAAAAAGTGCATACACACAAATACATAAAGTCCTACAATTTTTTTCTATAATTTTTTTTTTTTAATTTTGAAATTTTTACATGATAGTCTCATTACTAATGTTGCAAGTTACATCTCTATCAAAGTTTTAGTTAGATAAAAATTTTCTTGGGATTTTTCTTTTTGTTTGTAAGAACCTAACATATTGTTAAGGGAGCTAAAATTTAAGGACAAAATTTGGCTACAAACTTAATTGTACCCTAAGGCTATAACTCATTAAATAAATTAACATGACTACATATTTTAAAAATCTAATTGTTGAATTGCATGTTTTTTATGTTCTTAAAATTTCATATCAAATTTCATGTCAATCGTATGTTATTTACTTTTGATCCATAAATTTATTTTTTATGTATAATTTTAAACTACAAAAACTCGAAATTTAAAGATTTGATTGATGACATAGCTATTAATCTTTGATCTTCTTGAAATTTTGCAAGTATGGAAGATATAAGAAGAAAATGTAATCTTTTTATGAATTTGTCAAAATTCACATATAAAAAAAAAAAAAAAAAATTGAGTAGAGTTATAGTCTTAGTTTACAACCAAGTTTGTTATCTAATTTTGTTGTGCTTAAAAAAATTTAGGGTGGTCACAAATATTTTTTAAGGATTAAAAATTTATAAATTTTTAAAATTTATATATAATAATAATAATAATTTTTTTTTTTTTTTTCCAGATTAGAGTGGTCCTGTGACGCTAGTGACTATTGATGCATTATGATATGATTAGTGCATAAAGAGGTACATGCTAGTCTCGTATCCTCGCTAAGGTAGAAAAACCCAAGCTGATCGAGGCAGAATATTTTGCGATCTCTCCTTGTTGTACCGGCATTTGTATATGTTATTCCACGATGATGGCATGGCCAGAACCTTGAAGCAGGGCCATTGAAGAGCGCTAATTAAGGATGATGACAAAGTCCGGAGCTCGAGCCCAATCTAAGCCCATAGAAGGACATTATAAAACTTGCAAAAATTGAAAGAATAATTTCAGACTGCACCAAGCATGGGCTTTGGTTGGCTTTATTTCAAAGCTGAATTGTTAACTCAGCAGGGCCCATCTTATAATTTCTGACCCAACAGGCAGTTCTTGTAACTAACCCAAATGACATTGTCTATCTGTGCTTTTGTGCTTGTGTGTGCCGCACTTGTAGGAAGAGCTAGGCAAGGTCAATTCTGTAGTAAATTTTGGCATTGCTATTTTGAAGGTCAAGAATATACTCATTTTGAGGTTTACTTCAATTTGTGGCTATAAACTCTCTCGTCTACTTCTTTTTATTTTTTTTATTTTTTTGAGGACAATCTCAAGTTTGATCTCATGTATACTTTTTTTTAGATACACGATATAATTTTAACTTATGATGTCCACGAACTAATTGAAACCCACTATTAGATATAATTCATTTGGATCATTATTTGCTCTTTATCATTAGTTAAGATAACAATCAGTATTTGATGAATGTGGGGTTCAAACTTCGAACTCTAAATCTCTTATTTGACAGTATGAAATTTTGCTAATTAAACTAACGATCGATAACCACACCAAATTACTTCGTTGAAGTTGTTAGATAAATGGTATGTAAGACCACTAGAAATAATAGTCACTGTGGGTTCACAATTTGGACCAATGCTTGTGCTTTACAGCTTTAGTACATTCTATTCATCGGACAAAATGGGGATATACCACTTTTGGCGAAAAGTTTCAGCAAAATACCTAAATTCTGAAGCTATTTAGGGATATGCCTCTGTTTTGAAACTCGATTTTATCAAAATCGAGTTTTAGTGTGGAACTCGAGTTCCCCTTGAAGGGAACTCGAGTTTCACAAATTTTTTTCTTTATTTATTTATTTATTTTTAAAGTTTAATTTGGCTATAACTCGATTTTCTAAAAATCGAGTTTTAAAAATTGAGTTTCAAAACAAGAGTATATTCCTAAATAGTTTCAGAAATGAGGTATTTTGCTGGAATTTTTCTCCGAAAGGGGTATATCCCTATTTTGGCCCTATTCATCTTCTCTTTTTCTCTTGTCGGCCTCCATTCCAAAACACAGTAATATTTCGGATCCAAAATAAACAAGAAGAAGCCACTTGGCTAACCCCTTGGAAATCTTATTTGTTCAGTGGTTCAAACTTGAACTGACTTGTGTCCTTGACAAAGCATCTTATTTTTAAACACCAAAGAGACAAACATTAGAGGAACGAATCTAAAAACCAGTACATATTGCAAATGTACCTAAAGTGTCAAATGATATGAATCTAAAAACTAGTACATATTGCAAATGTACCTAAAGTGTCGAATGATATCAATTGTGACATACGGAGAATCTCGCTATAAGATCCATCAAATCTAACATAGCTACTGTCCAAAACCTAGGTTTTGCTCGATCAAACAGGTACAAGAAATTAATAATAGATCTTGCATGGCATCAATATTGACACGACTGGTATTCTAAGTCGGCAGGCTTAGCTACAATTGTTCTGTCGTCATTGTCTAGTGTCTCATATTTTTACCCAAAACTTCTTGCTCTAGAATTGATATTTGCATTTTGAATGGACAGACATTCGAAATGATTCTTTGCTAAACCTAGGATAAGTGGATAACCATGGAATAAAATGTAAATTGGGTATAAAAAAAATTTGTAAAGATATTATTGGGTATAAAATGTAAATTGTCCATTTAAAAAAAAAATTATTGTGAAGCATTTTTTTTTTTTAATTTTAATTTTTACGATTCATTTATTCTAGATTTTTTGGTTTTTGTACTTAATAACTCACTTGGATGAATATTTATGATATGATCCCACATTTGATTCTAAAATTAAGAAATAAAACTCTTTAAGAATATATAATTTAGGACAGTACATGACTCAAAATTGGAACTCTAATTTGGAATTCGAATATGAGTTTCTCTCCGCTTCATCTATTATTATTATATATAGATTAACTCACTTGGTACAAAAAATTTAAAAACTTAGATTAAATAAGGCACATGACGCAAAATTAGACTCTAATTGAATTTTAATTTAAAATCTAATTGGATTTTCTCTCAACTTTGTTTATCAATATATATATGTATATAAATATATATACATATATACATATATATATATATATATATATATATGTATGTATGTATGCATGCATGCATGTTATGTGCCTCAAGTGAATAATAGGTAGGGGGCTTAGGAGTGAAATCCCACAGTATGATACAACTATGTTAGGAAAATCAATGCATTGAGTTTAGGGTTTCTTAGGCAGTATAAACTACAAATGCACCTGTGGACATAGACAAACGGCCAAAATATCTTAAATCTGTGTGTAAAAAAAAAAAAAAAAAAAAAAAAAAAAAAAAAAAAAAAAGGAGGTGGGGGGGGGGTGATTTTCTATTTTCACTATTACTTAGAATAGAAAACTTCAACAAGTTCAAACCAAACTAGGCCACTAGAGAATCTCACACATTATTACATTTCAGTTGCCCATACCTTGACTAGTAACCTGATATCTCTGCTAAGATACGATTGTGGATCTTCATCATTATCAAGGGTGAAAGAGATATATGGGCCAGCCAAGCTCAATGCATGTGTTCATCGAAGTGAGGTAAAACTTCAAATCACTTTCCCTATCACTTCCAAGGATGAGAACATATGGCAATAAAGAACAATGATTTCTAAACCCGAATGGATTAAAATTTAAGGCCAAGTGGCCAAACTCCTTGACCGTACTCTAGAAAACTATCCTGAACTAATAGCTAACAACAAAGTAAACAGATCCTCTGTGGATACCCTTGTTATTTATAGCAGTACGGTATGTCGTATTCTTGTTGTGTGCTTTGAAACTGTCTGCCACAAGAAAGTACTAAACCAAACTCTTATCAAACAAAATAATTCATTCTCAACTTATTCTACGTACATATATATATGCTTCCTGTTATGACATTTGTTTTTCTGATTCATCATAAAACTTGCTAAAGATTCTCACATTAGCTGAAGATAATGCATATATTAATCACGAATCACTTTTGGACTATGCATCCATAATTACATGATATCATATATGCTTTGAGTTCAAAGCCATATCTATCAGTGGTAACATAATAACATCACCCTCAATCATTCATTGAAGTTTTATGGTAATAATTGAATTAGGGAACTTTCATTGTCTGATAAAAAAGAAATCTACAAAGTACATTTTGTTGAGAGGAAACCATTCTGAGAGAAAAACCAACATCCACGAAAATGAGGTCCCAACTACTAAAGTCGGTAATATATGTTGACCTCTCCTGGGAGAAGCAAACATGATATAATCAATGTAGCTCATTTGGCCAGCTAGAGTGCTTGGAATGTTGTTCAGGACAGAGTACATTGATAAAATCACCTGTAAATGAAGAGAATTCTACAAGCCTTTTATTGTAGCTAGCAGATCTCTATTGTGGTTCAAAAGCGAAAAAGTTTTGGTACCTTCATTGGATTTATTGTGGTCATTGCAAGTGAAAGTAGGAGTACGTAGGATAAGAAAATGAGAGGGGAAAAATCTGAATGAAATCCAAACAGATGGAGAAACTCACCGTGGGATTCTTATCTTCTATGGCTTTAATCCTATAAAAATTATGTAATTTTCCTGGAGATAGACAGCTTTCATTGGATACATGTTTAGATTTTTAATTTTTAATTTAAACCAAGAAACGCAAGGAAGAGGATCCTCAAGCTCATTTTACGGTTAAAGAATTTTCTTTTATGAATTTCATAGTGTACAAAATGTCACGTCTTCTTAAACTTTATATGACGTGATATTGGATATATATTTAAATTTGTAATATTGATTCATTTCAAATGAAGAAAATCTAGTTCATATCTTCTTGTTTCACAATCAACGAACCATCCTAAGTGAAAATTATGTAATTTTCTTGGAGATAGGCAGCTTTCATTGGATACATGTTTAGATTTGTAATTTTTAATTTAAACCATGAAACGTAAGGAAGAGGATCCTCAATCTTATTTTACAATTAAAAGATTTTCTTTTATGAATTTCATAGTATACAAAATGTTACGTCTTCTAAAACTTTATATGACGTGATACTGGATATGTATTTAAATTTGTAATATTGATTCATTTCAAATGAAGAAAGCCTAGTTTGTGTCTTCTTGTTTCACAATTAACAAACCGCCCCAAGTGAATTTTGCTAGGTTTAGATTTTCTTTACAAAACATGGAAGGGCGATTCTCTAGTTTTAGAACTTCTACCTTGTTTTTATGTATATAATCCAAATGATTATAACTTATAAACACAATTTTCACCTGATATGATCTCTCTTATTAAAAAAAGAAAAGAACTAATTAATTTATTTTAATGTTCTTTTAACTTTTCTTTTACTTATTAGAGATACATATTCTCCCACATTAGTGTTCTCCTTCTTTGTCCTTCATTTTGTGGTTCCTAAGGAGACAAATCATTGAAATTCGGATTCCACCTAGCAAAATTGTAGGCCAACTGGCACAACCCCACTTCACCCCACTATTCCTGCTTATAAAGAGAAGGCAGTGCCACCTCTTTGCACATATCAACCCTTGACTAGTCTCCTCTTGACTCTCATCAGAAATCCTCTCTCACTATCTTTGTGGCCTTTCAAGTTTCAAACATTTCCTAATATTTTCCCTTCTTTTATCACCTCCTCAAGACCTTAGTTTATACTCAATAAACATCCACTTTAACACCCTAAGCTAAGCAATGGCATCCAGTTCAATGTCCTCCTCTGACTCATGGACTGCAAAAGAGAACAAGGCCTTTGAGAGGGCTCTTGCTGTGTATGATAAGGACACCCCTGACCGTTGGCACAATGTCGCTAAGGCTGTTGGTGGGAAAACACCAGAAGAAGTGAAAAGGCACTATGAACTTCTTGTGGAAGATGTCAAGCATATTGAGTCAGGCCGAGTTCCCTTCCCCAAATACAAGACAACTGGTGGGAGTAGCCAAGCAAATTAACACCGACGGGGAAAAGAGGTAGTATATATATATATATATATATATATATATGCAAATACAAATCTTCTGCACCATAGATTACATATTTGTATATATATTTTGAAACCTTATACAATATATACTGCTTGCTTGACAAACAATGTAAACTCTATATCTAAAATCCTTAACCATTCACCACTACCTAGGAAGACTTTCCTTCCATTAATTTGAACCCAATCAGTAATAATAAGAGTAGCTCGACTTTTTTTTTTCCAAGTCTACTTCTTCAACTTTTATTTGGATTCTCTGACACTCAGTTAAAAAACAGTGAGTATTATTTCGTCTATATTTCAAAAGTACTTCATTAATTGCTTTCGAATGCACAATTGTTTATTCTTTTGCCCACAAAACCTGAACCAAAGGACTTCAATGGAATATATCATGTCCACGTTTACATGAAATCTGCATATATTCGATCATATACTTAAATCCATGATTTCATATTAAATATATAGTACAATGATCCACGTGCCTTGGATGTTTATGGTTTTTAACGTAACAGTTAACTCTATATTTATTTGGCCATTCTGCTGTGTGACTCCTGTAGAGGTGTGTTTTTCATACTCCTAAGTCGACGCTTCCAATTTCACCAATGAACTAATATATGAAATTGTGTCCAGCATGTTGGGCCACAAAAAATGTGACACATAAAACGTCTCAAACAGACTAGGAATAAGTCTTTCTATTTTAGCCAAAGCCTGGATGTCAGGTCCTTGCTGGAGTCCGTGAATTCTCCTTGTCCTTCGATTGCAGGATGATAGTCCACAACCTGCCTGTCCTGCAAGTGCTAGCATGACCCTCCGCTATCAGCAAGGATAAAGTGGCGAGATGCTTAGTGACAGCCTACCTTGCTCTGATCGCTGACAGAGTGTTCCGTCGATAGGCTTTGTCCTGTCGGTAGTAATCGTAACCGACGGAAGAGACGTACCCATTGTTGCTTTGATTTAGAGGGCTCTCTCACACTACTGAACTCTCACCTGTTTGCCCACAGTTTCATTTTCTTTAGTTCGTCTAGCCTTTTCACCATATACGCCATAAGGATGGCTCCAAGGCGGAGGGCCGTGTACATCCGTTTCAATTCTGTGAGTTATTGCCCCTTCTCTCCGACGTCTTGTCACTATTGTCCAAACGAACTTCCTTGACCTCCCAAAGTATATGCTCAATACTGTGTTTCACGTTGGCTCTTCTTGCGCTCCCTCGGGCGATCCAGGGCCTCCGGGCGGCGCCGGCATCGACGAGGAATGCTACCTGGTTGATCCTGCCAGTAGTCATATGCTTGTCTCAAAGATTAAGCCATGCATGTGTAAGTATGAACTAATTCAGACTGTGAAACTGCGAATGGCTCATTAAATCAGTTATAGTTTGTTTGATGGTACCTGCTACTCGGATAACCGTAGTAATTCTAGAGCTAATACGTGCC
>NW_022155451.1:0-7497 GCF_001633185.2 Quercus lobata | reverse complement strand
TCCGAAAAAAATAGCAAACAATTTCAAAAAATTAATAACTCTTTCCGGCATTAATTTTAGCCAAAACGGGATGAGATAGGCCGAGAAAGCGAGAAAAATCTTCTAGTCCAGAATTCCGTTCGTACCCGGCCTGGGGAAGAAAATTCCGAAAAAAATAGCAAAAAATTGTAAAATTAAAAAACCTCTTTCCAGCATTATTTTTAGCCAAAACGGGATGAGATAGGCCGATAAAGTGAGAAATAAAGAAATTTAGTCCCGAATTCCGTTCATACTCGACCCGGGCAAGAAAATTCCGAAAAAAATAGCAAAAAATTTCAAAAAATTAATAAACCTATTTTCGGCATTCATTTTAGCCAAAACGGGATGAGATAGGCCGAGAAAGCGAGAAAAATCTTTTAGTTCAGAATTCCGTTCGTACTCGGCCTGGGGAAGAAAATTCCGAAAAAAGTAGCAAAATTATTCAATAAATTAGAAACCTCTTTCTGGCATTATTTTTGGCGAAAACGGGATGAGATTGGCCAAAAAAGAGAGAAAAAACTTTTAGTCCCGAATTCTGTTCATACTCGTCCCGAGCTAGAAAATTCCAAAAAAAATAGCAAAAATATTCAAAAAATTTAAAAAGTTAGTTCCGGGATTATTTCTATCCAAAATGGGTTGAGAGAGGCCAAGAAAGAAAAAAAAAAATTTAGTCCCGAATTCTGTTCATACTTGACCCGGACAAGAAAATTCCGAAAAAAATTGAAAAAAAATTCAAAAAATTAAAAAATCTCTATCCCGCATTAATTTTAGCCAAATCGGGATGAGATAGGCCGAGAAAGCGAGAAATAAATTTTCGTACCGAATTCCGTTCATACTCGACCCGGGAAAGAAAATTCCGAAAAAAACTGCAAAAAAATTCAAAAAATTAATAAACCACTTTCTGGCATTAACTTTAGACAAAACGGTATGAGATAGGCCGAGAAAGGGAGAAAAATCTTTTAGTCCAGAATTCCGTTCGTACTCGGCCCGGGGAAGAAAATTCCTAAAAAAATAGCAAGGCATTATAAAATTAAAAAACCTATTTCTGGCATTATTTTTAGCCAAAATGGGATGAGATAGGCCGAGAAAGTGAAAAAAAAAATTTTAGTCCCGAATTCCGTTCATACTCGACCCGGGCAAGAAAATTACGAAAAAAATAGCAAACAATTTCAAAAAATTAATAACTCTTTCCGGCATTAATTTTAGCCAAAACGGGATGAGATAGGCCGAGAAAGCGAGAAAAATCTTCTAGTCCAGAATTCCGTTCGTACTCGGCCTGGGGAAGAAAAATCCGAAAAAAATAGCAAAAAATTATAAAATTAAAAAACCTCTTTCCAGCATTATTTTTAGCCAAAACGGGATGAGATAGGCCGAGAAAGTGAGAAAAAAAAATTTAGTCCCGAATTCCGTTCATACTCGACCCGGGCAAGAAAATTTCGAAAAAAATAGCAAAAAATTTCAAAAAATTAGTAAACCTCTTTCCGGCATTCATTTTAGCCAAAACGGGATGAGATAGGCCGAGAAAGCGAGAAAAATCTTTTAGTCCAGAATTCCGTTCGTACTCGGCCTGGGGAAGAAAATTCCGAAAAAAATAGCAAAAAATTTCAAAAAATTAATAAACCTCTTTTCGGCATTCATTTTAGCCAAAACGGGATGAGATAGGCCGAGAAAGCGAGAAAAATCTTTTAGTTCAGAATTCTGTTCGTACTCGGCCTGGGGAAGGAAATTCCGAAAAAAGTAGCAAAATTATTCAATAAATTAGAAACCTCTTTCTGGCATTATTTTTGGCGAAAACGGGATGAGATTGGCCAAAAAAGAGAGAAAAAACTTTTAGTCCCGAATTCTGTTCATACTCGTCCCGAGCTAGAAAATTCCAAAACAAATAGCAAAAAAATTCAAAAAATTTAAAAAGTTAGTTCCGGGATTATTTCTATCCAAAATGGGTTGAGAGAGGCCAAGAAAGAAAAAAACAAAATTTAGTCCCGAATTCGGTTCATACTTGTCCCGGACAAGAAAATTCCGAAAAAAATAGAAAAAAAATTCAAAAAATTAAAAAATCTCTATCCCGCATTAATTTTAGCCAAATCGGGATGAGATAGGCCGAGAAAGCGAGAAATAAATTTTCGTCCCGAATTCCGTTCATACTCGACCCGGGCAAGAAAATTCCGAAAAAACTGCAAAAAAATTCAAAAAATTAATAAACCACTTTCTGGCATTAACTTTAGACAAAACGGGATGAGATAGGCCGAGGGAAAGGGAGAAAAAATCTTTAGTCCAGAATCCGTTCGTACTCGGCCCGGGGAAGAAAATTCCTTAAAAAAATAGCAAAAAGCATTATAAAATTTAAAAAACCATTTTCCGGCATTATTTTTTGCCAAAATGGGATTGAAGAGTAGCCGAAGAAAGTTGAAAAAAAAAATTTATCTACGAATTCGTTAATACTCGACCCGGGCAAAGAAATTCCAAAAAAATAGCAAACATTTTCAAAAAATTAATACTCTTTCCGGCATTAATTTTAAGCCAAAAACGGGATGCAGATAGGGCCGAGAAAGCCGAGAAAAATCTTCTAGCCAGAATTCCAGTCGTTACTCGGCCTGGGAAGAAAATTTCCCGAAAAAAAATAGCAAAAAATTGTAAAATTAAAAACCTCTTTCCAGCATTATTTTAGCCCAAAACGGGATTGAGATAGGGCCGATAAAGGTTAGAAATAAAGAAATTTATCCCGAATTCGTTCGATACTCGACCCGGCAGGAAAATTCCCAAAAAAAAATAGCAAAAAATTTCAAAAATTAATAACCTATTTATCGGCATTCCATTTTGCCAAAACGGGATGAGATAGGCCGAGAAAGCGAGAAAAATCTTTTAGTTCAGAATTCCGTTCGTACTCGGCCTGGGGAAGAAAATTCCGAAAAAAGTAGCAAAATTATTCATTAAATTAGAAACTCTTTCTGGCATTATTTTTGGCGAAAACGGGATGAGATTGGCCAAAAAAGAGAGAAAAAACTTTTAATCCCGAATTCTGTTCATACTCGTCCCGAGCTAGAAAATTCCAAAAAAAATAGCAAAAAAATTCAAAAAATTTAAAAAGTTAGTTCCGGGATTATTTCTGTCCAAAATGGGTTGAGAGAGGCCAAGAAAGAAAAAAAAAAAAATTTAGTCCCGAATTCTGTTCATACTTGACCCGGACAAGAAAATTCCGAAAAAAATAGAAAAAAAATTCAAAAAATTAAAAAATCTCTATCCCGCATTAATTTTAGCCAAATCGGGATGAGATAGGCCGAGAAAGCGAGAAATAAATTTTCGTACCGAATTCCGTTCATACTCGACCCGGGCAAGAAAATTCCGAAAAAAACTGCAAAAAAATTCAAAAAATTAATAAACCACTTTCTGGCATTAACTTTAGACAAAACGGGATGAGATAGGCCGAGAAAGGGAGAAAAATCTTTTAGTCCAGAATTCCGTTCGTACTCGGCCCGAGGAAGAAAATTCCTAAAAAAATAGCAAAAAATTATAAAATTAAAAAACCTATTTCTGGCATTATTTTTAGCCAAAATGGGATGAGATAGGCCGAGAAAGTGAAAAAAAAAATTTAGTCCCGAATTCCGTTCATACTCGACCCGGACAAGAAAATTTCAAAAAAAATAGCAAACAATTTCAAAAAATTAATAACTCTTCCCGGCATTAATTTTAGCCAAAACGGGATGAGATAGGCCGAGAAAGCGAGAAAAATCTTCTAGTCCAGAATTCCGTTCGTACTCGGGCTGGGGAAGAAAAATCCAAAAAAAATAGCAAAAAATTATAAAATTAAAAAACCTCTTTCCAGCATTATTTTTAGCCAAAACGGGATGAGATAGGCCGATAAAGTGAGGAAAAAAAATTTAGTCCCGAATTCCGTTCATACTCGACCCGGGCAAGAAAATTTCGAAAAAAATAGCAAAAAATTTCAAAAAATTAATAAACCTCTTTCCGGCATTCATTTTAGCCAAAACGGGATGAGATAGGCCGAGAAAGTGAGAAAAAAAAATTTAGTCCCGAATTCCGTTCATACTCGACCCGGGCAAGAAAATTTCGAAAAAAATGGCAAAAAATTTCAAAAAATTAGTAAACCTCTTTCCGGCATTCATTTTAGCCAAAACGGGATGAGATAGGCCGAGAAAGCGAGAAAAATCTTTTAGTCCAGAATTCCGTTCGTACTCGGCCTGGGGAAGAAAATTCCGAAAAAAATAGCAAAAAATTAATAAACCTCTTTTCGGCATTCATTTTAGCCAAAACGGGATGAGATAGGCCGAGAAAGCGAGAAAAATCTTTTAGTTCAGAATTCCGTTCGTACTCTTCCCGAGCTAGAAAATTCCCAAAAACCAAATAGCAAAAAAAATTCAAAAAATTAAAAAGTTAGTTCCGGGATATTTCTATCCAAAATGGGTTCGGAGAGGCCAAGAAGAAAAAAACAAAAATTTAGGTCCCGAATTCGGTTCCATACTTGTCCCGGACAAGAAAATCCGGAAAAAATAGAAAAAAAATTCAAAAAAAATTAAAAATCTCTATCCCCATTAATTTTAGCCAAATCCGGGATGAGATAGGCCGAGAAAGCGAGAAATTAAATTTTCGTCCCGGAATTCTGTTATACTCGACCCGGGCAAGAAAAATTTCGAAAAAAAACTGCCAAAAAAATTCAAAAAATTAATAAACCACTTTCTGGCATTAACTTTAGACAAAACGGGATGAGATAGGCCGAGAAAGGGAGAAAAATCTTTTAGTCCAGAATTCCGTTCGTACTCGGCCCGGGGAAGAAAATTCCTAAAAAAATAGCAAAGCATTATAAAATTAAAAAACCTATTTCCGGCATTATTTTTTGCCAAAATGGGATGAGATAGGCCGAGAAAGTGAAAAAAAAATTTTAGTCCCGAATTCCGTTAATACTCGACCCGGGCAAGAAAATTCCGAAAAAAATAGCAAACAATTTCAAAAAATTAATAACTCTTTCCGGCATTAATTTTAGCCAAAACGGGATGAGATAGGCCGAGAAAGCGAGAAAAATCTTCTAGTCCAGAATTCCGTTCGTACTCGGCCTGGGGAAGAAAATTCCGAAAAAAATAGCAAAAAATTGTAAAATTAAAAAACCTCTTTCCAGCATTATTTTTAGCCAAAACGGGATGAGATAGGCCGATAAAGTTAGAAATAAAGAAATTTAGTCCCGAATTCCGTTCATACTTGACCCGGGCAAGAAAATTCCAAAAAAAATAGCAAAAAATTTCAAAAAATTAATAAACCTATTTTCGGCATTCATTTTTGCCAAAACGGGATGAGATAGGCCGAGAAAGCGAGAAAAATCTTTTAGTTCAGAATTCCGTTCGTACTCGGCCTGGGGAAGAAAATTCCGAAAAAAGTAGCAAAATTATTCAATAAATTAGAAACCTCTTTCTGGCATTATTTTTGGCGAAAACGGGATGAGATTGGCCAAAAAAGAGAGAAAAAACTTTTAGTCCCGAATTCTGTTCATACTCGTCCCGACCTAGAAAATTCCAAAAAAAATAGCAAAAAGATTCAAAAAATTTTAAAAGTTAGTTCCGGGATTATTTCTATCCAAAATGGGTTGAGAGAGACCAAGAAAGAAAAAAAAAATTTAGTCCCGAATTCTGTTCATACTTGACCCGGACAAGAAAATTCCGAAAAAAATAGAAAAAAAATTCAAGAAATTAAAAAATCTCTATCCCGCATTAATTTTAGCCAAAACGGGATGAGATAGGCCGAGAAAGCGAGAAATAAATTTTCGTACCGAATTCCGTTCATACTCGACCCGGGCAAGAAAATTCCGAAAAAAACTGCAAAAAAATTCAAAAAATTAATAAACCACTTTCTGGCATTAACTTTAGACAAAACGGGATGAGATAGGCCGAGAAAGGGAGAAAAATCTTTTAGTCCAAAATTCCGTTCGTACTCGGCCCGGGGAAGAAAATTCCTAAAAAAATGGCAAAGCATTATAAAATTAAAAAACCTATTTCCGGCATTATTTTTAGCCAAAATGGGATGAGATAGGCCGAGAAAGTGAAAAAAAAAATTTAGTCCCGAATTCCGTTCATACTCGACCCGGGCAAGAAAATTTCGAAAAAAATAGCAAACAATTTCAAAAAATTAATAACTCTTTCCGGCATTAATTTTAGCCAAAACGGGATGAGATAGGCCGAGAAAGCGAGAAAAATCTTCTAGTCCAGAATTCCGTTCGCACTCGGCCTGGGGAAGAATAATCCGAAAAAAATCGCAAAAAATTATAAAATTAAAAAACCTCTTTCCAGCATTATTTTTAGCCAAAACGGGTTGAGATAGGCCGATAAAGTGAGAAAAAAAAATTTAGTCTCGAATTCCGTTCATACTCGACCCGGGCAAGAAAATTTCGAAAAAAATAGCAAGAAATTTCAAAAAATTAATAAACCTCTTTCCGGCATTCATTTTCGCCAAAACGGGATGAGATAGGCCGAGAAAGCGAGAAAAATCTTTTAGTTCAGAATTCCGTTCGTACTCGGCCTGGGGAAGGAAATTCCGAAAAAAGTAGCAAAATTATTCAATAAATTAGAAACCTCTTTCTGGCATTATTTTTGGCGAAAACGGGATGAGATTGGCCAAAAAAGCGAGAAAAAACTTTTAGTCCCGAATTCTGTTCATACTCGTCCCGAGCTAGAAAATTCCAAAACAAATAGCAAAAAAATTTAAAAAATTTAAAAAGTTAGTTCCGGGATTATTTCTATCCAAAATGGGTTGAGAGAGGCCAAGAAAGAAAAAAAAAAAAATTTAGGCCCGAATTCGGTTCATACTTGTCCTGGACAAGAAAATTCCGAAAAAAATAGAAAAAAAATTCAAAAAATTAAAAAATCTCTATCCCGCATTAATTTTAGCCAAATCGGGATGAGATATGCCGAGAAAGCGAGAAATAAATTTTCGTCCCGAATTCCGTTCATACTCGACCCGGGCAAGAAAATTTCGAAAAAAACTGCAAAAAAATTCAAAAAATTAATAAACCACTTTCTGGCATTAACTTTAGACAAAACGGGATGAGATAGGCCGAGAAAGGGAGAAAAATCTTTTAGTCCAAAATTCCGTTCGTACTCGGCCCGGGGAAGAAAATTCCTAAAAAAATAGCAAAGCATTATAAAATTAAAAAACCTATTTCCGGCTTTATTTTTAGCCAAAATGGGATGAGATAGGCCGAGAAAGTGAAAAAAAAATTTTAGTCCCGAATTCCGTTCATACTCGACCCGGGCAAGAAAATTTCGAAAAAAATAGCAAAAAATTTCAAAAAATTAGTAAACCTCTTTCCGGCATTCATTTTAGCCAAAACGGGATGAGATAGGCCGAGAAAGCGAGAAAAATCTTTTAGTCCAGAATTCCGTTCGTACTCGGCCTGGGGAAGAAAATTCCGAAAAAAATAGCAAAAAATTAATAAACCTCTTTTCGGCATTCATTTTAGCCAAAACGGGATGAGAT
>NW_022155450.1:0-7506 GCF_001633185.2 Quercus lobata | reverse complement strand
AAAAATTCAAAAAATTATAAAACCTCTTCCTGGCATTATTTTTAGGAAAAACGTGATGAGATATGCCGAAAAAGAGAAAACAAAATTTAAGTCCCGAATTCCGTTCATACTCGACCCGGGCAAGAAAATTCCGAAAAAAATATTAAAAAAATTCAAAAAATTATAAAACCTCTTCCTGGCACTATTTTTAGCCAAAACGGGATGAGATAGGCCAAAAAAGTGAAAACAAAATTTTAGTCCCGAATTCCGTTCATACTCGACCCTGGAAAAAAAATTCCGAAGAAAATAGTAAAAAAATTCAAAAAATTATAAAACCTCATCTCGGCATTATTTTTAGCAAAAACGGGAAGAGATACGCCGAAAAAGAGAAAACAAAATTTTAGTCCGGAATTCCGTTCCTACTCGATCCGGGCAAGAAAATTCCGAAAAAAATAGTAATAAAATTCAAAAAATTTTGAAACCCCTTCTCGGCATTATTTTTAGCCAAAACGGGATGAGATAGGCAAAAAAAGTGAAATCAAAATTTTAGTCCCGAATTCCGTTCATACTCGACCCGGGCAAGAAAATTCCGAAAAAAATAGTAAAAAAATTCAAAAAATTATAAAACCTCTTCCCGGCATTATTTTTAGCCATAACGGGATGAGATAGTCCAAAAAAGTGAAAACAAAATTTTAGTCCCGAATTTCGTTCATACTCGAACCGGGCAAGAAAATTCCGAAAAAAATATTAAAAAATTTCAAAAAAATAAAACCTCTTCCCGGGACTATTTTTAGCCAAAACGGGATGAGATAGGCCAAAAAAGTGGAAACAAAATTTTAGTCCCGAATTCCGTTCATACTCGACCCGGGAAAAAAAATTCCGAAAAAAATAGTAAAAAAATTCAAAAAATTATAAAACCTAATCCCGGCATTATTTTTAGCAAAAACGGGATGAGATATACCGAAAAAGAGAAAACAAAATTTTAGTTCCGAATTCCGTTCATACTCGACCCGGGTAAGAAAATTCCGAAAGAAATAGTAAAAAAATACAAAAAATTGTAAAACCTCTTCTCGGCATTATTTTTAGCCATAACGGGATGAGATAGGCAAAAAAAGTGAAAACAAAATTTTAGTCCCGAATTCCGTTCATACTCGACCCGGGAATAATAATTCCGAAAAAATTAGTAAAAAAATTCAAAAAAATTGTAAAACCTCTTCCCAGCAATATTTTTAGCAAAAACGGGTTGAAATATGCCGAAAACGAGAAAACAAAATTTTAGTCCCGAATTCCGTTCATACTCTACCCGGGCAAGAAAATTCCGAAAAAAATAGTAAAAAAATTCAAAAAAATTTTGAAACCCCTTCTCTGCATTATTTTTAGCCAAAACGGGATGAGATAGGCCAAAAAAGTGAAATCAAAATTTTAGTCCCGAATTCCGTTCATACTCGACCCGGGCAAGAAAATTCCGAAAAAAAAATAGTAAAAAAATTCAAAATATTATAAAACCTATTCCCGGCAATATTTTTAGCCAAAACGGGATCAGATAGGCCGAAAATTCTCGGCATTATTTTTATCCAAAACGGGATGAGATAGGCAAAAAAAGTGAAATCAAAATTTTAGTCCCGAATTCCGTTCATACTCGACCCGGGCAAGAAAATTTCGAAAAAAATAGTAAAAAAATTCAAAAAATTATAAAACCTCTTCCCGGCATTATTTTTGGCAAAAACGGGATGAGATAGGCTGAAAAAGTGAAATCAAAATTTCAGTCCCGAACTCCGTTCATGACTCGACCCCGTGCAAGAAATTCCGAAAAAAATTAGTAAAAAAATTCAAAAAATTATTAATAAACCTCATCCCGGCATTATTTTAGGGGCAAAAACGGGATGAGATATGCGAAAAAGAGCAACAAAATTTCAAGTCCCGAATTCCGTTCATACTCGACCGGAAAAAAAAATTCCGAAACATTTAGTAAAAAAATTGAAAAAAATTAAACCCTTTTCCCGGCATTTTTTTTTTAGCAAAAACGGGGTGAAATATGCCGAAAAAGGGAAAACAAAATTTTAGACCCGAATTCCGTTCATACTCGACCCGGGCAAGAAAATTCCGAAAAAAAATAGTAAAAAAATTCAAAAAATTATAAAACAACTTCTCGGCATTATATCTAGCCAAAACGGGATGACATAGGTCGAAAAAGTGAAATTAAAATTTTAGTCCCAAATTCCGTTCATACTCGACCCGGGCAAGAAAATTCCGAAAAAAATAGTAAAAAAATTCAAAAAATTATAAAACCTCTTCGGCATTATTTTTGGCCAAAACGGGATCGAGATAGGCTGAAAAAGTGAAATCAAAATTCAGTTCCCGAACTCCGTTCATACTCGACCCGGCAAGAAATCCGAAAAAAAATAGTAAAAAAATTCAAAAATTTATAAAACCATCCCGGCATTATTTTTAGCAAAAACGGGATGAGATATAACGAAAAAGAGCAAACAAAATTTCAGCCCCGAATTCCGTTCATACTCGACCCGGGAAAAAAAATTCCGAAAAACATAGTAAAAAAATTGAAAAAAATTGTAAAACTTTTTCCGGCATTTTTATTAGCAAAAACGGGATGAAATATGCCAAAAAAAAGAAAACAAAATTTTAGTCCTGAATGTCGTTCATGCTCGACCCGGGCAAGAAAATTCCGAAAAAAATAGTAAAAAAATTCAAAAAATTATAAAACCTCTTCCCGGCATTATTTATAGCCAAAACGAGATGAGATAGGCTGCAAAAGTGAAATCAAAATTTCAGTCCCGAATTCCGTTCATGCTCGACCCGGGCAAGAAAATTCCGAAAAAAATAGTAAAAAAATTCAAAAAATTAAAAAACAACTTCTCGGCATTAGTTCTAGCCAAACGGGATGACATAGGTCGAAAAAGTGAAATTAAAATTTTAGTCCCGAATTCCGTTTTGTACTCGACCCCGGCAAGAAAACTCCGAAAAAATAGTAAAAAAATTCAAAATTATAAAACCTTTTCCCGGCATTATTTTTATGAAAAACGTGATGAGATATGCCGAAAAAGAAAAAACAAAATTTAAGTCCCGAATTCCGTTCATACTCGACCCGGGCAAGAAAATTCCGAAAAAAATATTAAAAAAATTCAAAAAATTATAAAACCTCCTCCTGGCACTATTTTTAGCCAAAACGGGATGAGATAGGCCAAAAAAGTGAAAACAAAATTTTAGTCCCGAATTCCGTTCATACTCGACCCTGGAAAAAAATTCCGAAGAAAATAGTAAAAAAATTAAAAAAATTATAAAACCTCATCTCGGCATTATTTTTAGCAAAAACGGGATGAGATACGCCGAAAAAGAGAAAACAAAATTTTAGTCCGGAATTCCGTTCCTACTCGATCCGGGCAAGAAAATTCCGAAAAAAATAGTAATAAAATTCAAAAAATTTTGAAACCCCTTCTCGGCATTATTTTTAGCCAAAACGGGATGAGATAGGCAAAAAAAGTGAAATCAAAATTTTAGTCCCGAATTCCGTTCATACTCGACCCAGGCAAGAAAATTCCGAAAAAAATATTAAAAATTTTCAAAAAATTTTAAAACCTCTTCCTGGGACTATTTTTAGCCAAAACGGGATGAGATAGGCCAAAAAAGTGGACACAAAATTTTAGTCCCGAATTCCGTTCATACTCGACCCGGGCAAGAAAATTCCGAAAAAAATATTAAAAAAATTCAAAAAATTATAAAACCTCTTCCTGGCACTATTTTTAGCCAAAACGGGATGAGATAGGCCAAAAAAGTGAAAACAAAATTTTAGTCCCGAATTCCGTTCATACTCGACCCAGGAAAAAAATTCCGAAGAAAATAGTAAAAAAATTCAAAAAATTATAAAACCTCATCTCGGCATTATTTTTAGCAAAAACGGGATGAGATACGCCGAAAAAGAGAAAACAAAATTTTAGTCCGGAATTCCGTTCCTACTCGATCCGGGCAAGAAAATTCCGAAAAAAATAGTAATAAAATTCAAAAAATTATAAAACCTCTTCCCGGGACTATTTTTAGCCAAAACGGGATGAGATAGGCCAAAAAAGAGGAAACAAAATTTTAGTCCCGAATTCCGTTCATACTCGACCCGGGAAAAAAAATTCCGAAAAAAATAGTAAAAAAATTCAAAAAATTATAAAACCTCATCCCGGCATTATTTTTAGCAAAAACGGGATGAGATATACAGAAAAAGAGAAAACAAAATTTTAGTTCCGAATTCCGTTCATACTCGACCTGGGCAAGAAAATTCCGAAAGAAATAGTAAAAAAATTCAAAAATTTTTCAAACCTCTTCTCGGCATTATTTTTAGCCAAAACGGGATGAGATAGGCCAAAAAAGTGAAATCAAAATTTTAGTCCCGAATTCCGTTCATACTCGACCCGGGAAAAAAAATTCCGAAAAAAATAATAAAAAAACTCAAAAAATTATAAAACCTCATCTCAGCATTATTTTTAGCAAAAAGGGGATGAGATATGCTGAAAAAGAGAAAAAAAAAAATTAGTCCCGAATTCCGTTCATACTCGACCCGGGAAAAAAAATTCCGAAAAACATAGTAAAAAAATTGAAAAAATTGTAAAACTTTTTCCCGGCATTTTTTTTTTAGCAAAAACGGGATGAAATATGCCAAAAAAAAGAAAACAAAATTTTAGTCCTGAATTTCGTTCATGCTCGACCCGGGCAAGAAAATTCCGAAAAAAATAGTAAAAAAATTCAAAAAATTATAAAACCTCTTCCCGGCATTATTTATAGCCAAAACGAGATGAGATAGGCTGCAAAAGTGAAATCAAAATTTCAGTCCCGAATTCCGTTCATGCTCGACCCGGGCAAGAAAATTCCGAAAAAAATAGAAAAAAAATTCAAAAAATTATAAAACAACTTCTCGGCATTAGTTCTAGCCAAAACGGGATGACATAGGTCGAAAAAGTGAAATTAAAATTTTAGTCCCGAATTCCGTTCGTACTCGACCCCGGCAAGAAAACTCCGAAAAAAATAGTAAAAAAATTCAAAAAATTATAAAACCTCTTCCCGGCATTATTTTTAGGAAAAACGTGATGAGATTGCCGAAAAAGAGAAAACAAAATTTAAGTCCGAATTCCGTTCATACTCGACCCGGGCAAGAAAATTCCGAAAAAAAAATAGTAAAAAAATTCAAAAAATTATAAAACCTCTTCCCGGCATTATTTTTAGGAAAAACGTGATGAGATATGCCGAAAAAGAAAAAACAAAATTTAAGTCCCGAATTCCGTTCATACTCGACCCGGGCAAGAAAATTCCGAAAAAAATATTAAAAAAATTCAAAAAATTATAAAACCTCTTCCTGGCACTATTTTTAGCCAAAACGGGATGAGATAGGCCAAAAAAGTGAAAACAAAATTTTAGTCCCGAATTCCGTTCATACTCGACCCTGGAAAAAAAATTCCGAAGAAAATAGTAAACAAATTCAAAAAATTATAAAACCTCATCTCGGCATTATTTTTAGCAAAAACGGGATGAGATACGCCGAAAAAGAGAAAACAAAATTTTAGTCCGGAATTCCGTTCCTACTCGATCCGGGCAAGAAAATTCCGTAAAAAATAGTAATAAAATTCAAGAAATTTTGAAACCCCTTCTCGGCATTATTTTTAGCCAAAACGGGATGAGATATGCAAAAAAAGTGAAATCAAAATTTTAGTCCCGAATTCCGTTCATACTCGACCCGGGCAAGAAAATTCCGAAAAAAATAGTAAAAAAATTCAAAAAATTATAAAACCTCTTCCCGGCATTATTTTTAGCCATAACGGGATGAGATAGGCCAAAAAAGTGAAAACAAAATTTTAGTCCCGAATTCCGTTCATACTCGACCCGGGCAAGAAAATTCCGAAAAAAATATTAAAAAATTTCAAAAAATTATAAAACCTCTTCCCGGGATTATTTTTAGCCAAAACGGAATGAGATAGGCCAAAAAAGTGGAAACAAAATTTTAGTCCCGAATTCCGTTCATACTCGACCCGGGAAAAAAAATTCCGAAAAATATAGTAAAAAAATTCAAAAAATTATAAAACCTAATCCCGGCATTATTTTTAGCAAAAACGGGATGAGATATACCGAAAAAGAGAAAACAAAATTTTAGTTCCGAATTCCGTTCATACTCGACCCGGGTAAGAAAAATCCGAAAGAAATAGTAAAAAAATACAAAAAATTGTAAAACCTCTTCTCGGCATTATTTTTAGCCATAACGGGATGAGATAGGCAAAAAAAGTGAAAACAAAATTTTAGTCCCGAATTCCGTTCATACTCGACCCGGGAATAATAATTCCGAAAAAATTAGTAAAAAAATTCAAAAAATTGTAAAACCTCTTCCCAGCAATATTTTTAGCAAAAACGGGTTGAAATATGCCGAAAAAGAGAAAACAAAATTTTAGTCCCGAATTCCGTTCATACTCTACCCGGGCAAGAAAATTCCGAAAAAAATAGTAAAAAAATTCAAAAAAATTTTGAAACCTCTTCTCTGCATTATTTTTAGCCAAAACGGGATGAGATAGGCCAAAAAAGTGAAATCAAAATTTTAGTCCCGAATTCCGTTCATACTCGACCCGGGAAAAAAAATTCCGAAAAAATTCCGAAAAAATAGTAAAAAAATTATAAAACCTCATCTCAGCATTATTTTTAGCGAAAACGGGATGAGATAAGCCGAAAAAGAGAAAAAAAAAATTTAGTCCCGAATTCCGTTCATACTCGACCCGGGAAAAAAAATTCCGACAAACATAGTAAAAAAATTGAAAAAATTGTAAAACTTTTTCCCGGCATTTTTTTTAGCAAAAACGGGATGAAATATGCCGAAAAAGAGAAAACAAATTTTTAGTCCTGAATTCCGTTCATGCTCGACCCGGGCAAGAAAATTCCGAAAAAAATAGTAAAAAAATTCAAAAAATTATAAAAACTTCTCAGCATTATTCTAGCCAAAACGGCATGACATAGGATTCGAAAAGTGGAAATTAAAATTTTAGTCCGAAATTCCCGTTTTCTACTCAGACACGGGCAAGAAATTCCGAAAAAAATATTAAAAAAATTCAAAAAATTATAAAACCTCTTCCCGGCACTATTTTTAGCGAAAACGGGATTAGATAGGCCAAAAAAGTGAAAACAAAATTTTAGTCCCGAATTCCGTTCATACTCGACACTGGAAAAAAAATTCCGAAGAAAATAGTAAAAAAGTTCAAAAAATTATAAAACCTCATCTCGGCATTATTTTTAGCGAAAACGGGATGAGATATGCCGAAAAAGAGAAAACAAAATTTTAGTCCCGAATTCCGTTCATACTCGACCCAGGCAAGAAAATTCAGAAAAAAATAGTAAAAAAATTCGAAAAATTTTGAAACCTCTTCTCGGCATTATTTTTAACCAAAACGGGATGAGATAGGCAAAAAAAGTGAAATCAAAATTTTAGTCCCGAATTCTGTTCATACTCGACCCGGGCAAGAAAATTCCGAAAAAAATAGTAAAAAAATTCAA
>NW_022155449.1:0-7511 GCF_001633185.2 Quercus lobata | reverse complement strand
TTCTTAAGCATTTCTACTCATGAATTCAACTTGATAATGAAATTCTGATAATATCTAGTTGCAAAGAAGTGTCAACTTTTAAAGCTATTTATTTTACATAATGATACCGATGAGATTATGGTTAACCTTCTAAATTAGAATTGGTTTCACCTCTGTTATTTATTTTAATATTTTTACTCTTCCTTGTGTTATCAGCTATTTTCTATATGCACAACTACTTATCGCTCATGTTGGATAGAAAGAAAAACCTAGGGTTAGTTATATCTTCTTAATGCTATACCATCTGCTGCTAATTTCATAAATTTCCACAGATGACCATCAATTACTTTAGTGGTCTGAAGAATGACATGCTCATGCAGAGATATGGATTTTCTTCACCTGTGGTAATTTGCTTTCAGCTCTGCTCTATTCTTTTTTCTGTTTCAGATGGTGCTAATCTCGTTGAGTTAGTAATACAAATCAAAAAGGTGATACTTTATGAAAGCTATTAATATTTTTAAGTGATTACTGATAGTGTTTCAGCCCATAAAACGGAAGGGAAGGGGGGTGAGGGAATTTTAAGTAAAGAAAAGAAAGGGTGGGTGGCTACTGATAGTTTTTAAGGGAGACTAGGTGAAATATCTTGACACCACCTTGAAATAAAGCAACAACCTAATTTTGGTTGGTGCTAGAAAATCTAGCAATTAAATAAAATTTTAGAAAATGTTATCTTTATGTCACATCTGGAATCTGATGTTCATGTCACATGTTCTGTACAATTTAATAACTATTAGTAATCTTTTTTGTATCTTTCGCATTATTTAAGTATAAACTTTCTCATAATGTAATCTCTAGCAATAATCTTCTTGATTAATAGAGTGCTTGTGGGTGGAAGAATGAGCATCCTCTTCATAGCACCTCTGTTTAGTATAATTTGGAAGTTAATATTTGCAAGTAAAACTTGGTTTTTATTTGTGATAAGCTTTTTGAAATTATTTTCTAAGCTATATATCTGGCTTGAGCTTGCAGAATCCTTGGGATGTGATCCAGTTCTCAGGCAATGCACGTATTCATTTGGATTCATTCTTGTCAGTCTTCAATATAGCCGGCCTTCCTGAAGAGTACTATCATAACAGTATGGATTTTCTAAATTTTCTGTTCACAACTTGGTCTATATTAAACTCTGTTAGCACGTAAAGACCTAGATTTGTCTTCCAAATGATCCAAATAAAACTTTTAGCAGGTCGGCTATCCAATGATGGAGATACTTTTGTTGATGGAGCAGTCATAGCAGCAGCAAGAACGGTTCCCACTTGGTCAGATGGGGATGTGCCTCCAATCCCAAGCCTGGAAAGGAAAGCTGTGAAGGAGTTACAGGAAGAATGCCAACAAATGCTTGCAGAATTTCCTACTAACTCTGAGCAAGACCAGAAACTGCTAGGTAAGGTTTCAACGTTAATCCCACTCTCAAAGACTGGATTGATAATAGGATTATACGTACTTTTGGCGTTTGATATGACATATGGTAAAATTAACATTTTGAAATGAGATCTGATGGAGTTGGCTCTCTAATTTATTTGGATAGCTAGCAGATTACTAATATGCCTGAAAGTTAAAATTAAGAGACATTTGAAGCTTATATTAATCTTCTATGTTACTACCAACAGATTCTATGCCAGAAGCTAGCAGAGCACTTGACACTGCAATAAAGTATGTGGTCTTCACATAATCTAATTGTTTACTCATTACTGAGCCTTTTGGGTTCTAAATGTTGCAAAAAGTGAGACCCCTTATTGATAATTTCAATGTTAATCTGGACCATGCAGGTATAGGTTGCACCGGAAGTTGTTCATAGGGAAAGTCATTCTGGCATTGGAGATGTATCAAGAGCAAATATTGTTCTAATTCTTGAGTTTTCAACTTTAAAGATGTAGGAAAATTTTGTTTAGCTAATTATTCAAAAACTTTATTAGTTGAAGGACTAATGTTAGTAAACTAGTTCAAAGTGTTTGGAAATCTGTGTTTGTGCAAAGTTGTTTGCCTTTTCTTTTACTATACTTTTTGCTTAATCCTCTTTCTCGGCAGATGATCATATAAAGCAGCTACATATGCCTTCATACATTTTATATATTTCATATACATCAAAAAGAAAAGAAGTGTGAAGAGTTTGGAAAGCATTTCTGGTTATAGTGCTGTCAAATTTTCATACAAAACTATCTTTACTGGGGAGAGCACTCTTTTTAGTAGAAAGATTACTCATGCTTGACTCTGGTTGGGAGGCCATGAATTTAAAGGCTTGCTGGCGATGTATGTTCCTCCTTAATTGTAGCCATTACCTTAGTTGTGGTCTAAATAGATGTTGATGAGGCCATCATGAGTGAGATTCTTGGGTTTTGGTTGTTGACTTAAGTGAATGGAGGTTATGGGAACCGTTGATACGCTTTCTTTTATGGGCACAAATCCTCAATGGTGGTTATAGTCATCTATGGAGTTTTACTTTTGTGCCTAAGCTCAATGCATGAGTACAACGTTTAATTTTGATGGGCCCTAAATTATTGGAATAAAGTGGGTTGGGCTGCATTCTTGTCTCACGAAGTGGTAAGGGACCGTTTAGACCATATTATTGTGATAAACGATCTAATGTGGCCTGGTTAAGGTGCTAAGATCTCTCCCAATAAATTGTATTTGTTTTATTTATCGAAATAAAAAGCTTTACTAGTTTGGTCTTCAACAAACACCCCCCCCCCCCCCCCCCCCCCCCCCCGCCCCCCCCCCCGCCCCCCTCCCCCCCCGCCCCTCCCCCCCCCCCCCCCCCCCCCCGCCCCCCCCCCCCCCCCCCCCCCCCCCCCCCCCCCCCCCCCCCCCCCCCCCCCCCCCCCCCCCCCCCCCCCCCCCCCCCCCCCCCCCCCCCCCCCCCCCCCCCCCCCCCCCCCCCCCCCCCCCCCCCCCCCCCCCCCCCCCCCCCCCCCCCCCCCCCCCCCCCCCCCCCCCACCCCCCCCCCCCCCCCCCCCCCCCCCCCCCCCCCCCCCCCCCCCCCCCCCCCCCCCCCCAATTTTACAAAAATTATGCTTAGCAGTTATGTATTCTCAAAAATATTAAAATGTACCCCAAAATATTACTTCCCCCCCCCCCTCCAAAAATATTTTCAGATTGACCTAATAGACCCAAAAATAAAATCTATCTACTTTGCCCGATTGCCCCATGAATAACAAAAAAAACCTTTGATCAAAACAAACCCAATTGTCCCAAGAATAATAAGAATAACCTCTAGATAAACCAAAATTAAAAACAAAATAGAACATAAATCCAGTCTAAACAAACCCAATAACACAAATAACCTTAAGATTAAACAAAATTCCTGTCTAAACCAAAAAATATACACAATATAATCACAAATTTGAAATAAAAAAACAGAAATCACAAATCCCCAATTTTACCCATTAAAACTTTTCCCCCTCTGTCTCACTCTCTAGCTCTCATTCTTAAATGCTTCCACACACCAATCCTAACCAGCTACATGGTTTGGTTCGTCCACTCCTTTGGCTTGGCGCATATTCACCTCTCTAATCTAGTCCACTGATTACACTCACACACAAGTTGATTTGGTTGAGGTATGGACTCATGGATCTCTCTTCTCTTATCTCTCTCATGTTCTGGTGTGGTGTGACTTTAGTTAAGACCTTGGGAATGTGATTGTCAATGTATTTTCTCTGTTTTGCTATTTGTTGGTTTATCTCCAGACACACGTGTTTTGGTCAAGTGCGAGTTGTGGGTTGTGATCGTGTGATTTAGAACCTATATATTATTAACATTATTCTATTGTCTTGTGGGGGCATGGAAGCATGATGTAGAATGTGCTAGAATATTGAATAGCACCATACATGTTAATAATGATCTATGACCGTTGATTGGAGTCTAAAGGTTTAGAGAACTACCATTTGGAAATTATTAAAATTAATTTGTTTGATTTGTCTATTAATAATTAAAATGGAGTGAAAATTTAAGACCACTAATTTTTCATTAAGGACAAATTATCGTAAATTTACAATTCAAAAAATATCTAGTGTTGAAGTCATAAATTTGAAAATCCTCAAACAATTTCAAAAAATCACCACCGATGAAAGTGGTATTAGTTTATTGCAACATGATCTTTAATTGCGCCAACAAATATTAGATTGTATATCAAAAAATAAATAAATAAAATTAGATTGTAATGTTAATTAAGGTGATAAAATTGGAAAATTCCTCAAACTTTTTTGGGTTTATACTTTGGCCCCCCCTTAAGCTCGAATCCTGGTTCTGTCCCTAAGTCCAAATTCAAATGCCTTAAACTCTCAACCTTTAATGAAATTTTTTTTTTTTTTTTTTTTTTTTGAAAATAAAGGAAATAGCAAACAATGAAAGTGTGAAACATGTTCACACAGAATTAGTAGGGCAAGACAAGGAAAAAAAAAAACCCTTTGAAAGGACCAACCCTGGTGATCCACGGGTCGGGGTCGGGGTCGGGTTGCCCCTTTTTCACAGGTCCAAAAACTTCTTACCCATACCCATATTTTTACTTCATGTTCGGACATTTCCAATTTTCCAGGTCAACGAAAGAGACCCCAACAAACACTGTGGAAGATAAGAGTAAGACTTCACAAATATATGGCTGGATTGGGATTGCTTTTGTGGGCTAGAAGAACAAAAACTTAAAGAGGGAGAAAGCGATCATCAATGACCTTGCTTGCTTCTTCCATCACGGTGCCTTGCATTGCATTGCATACTCAAGAAAAACAATGAGCTGTGCAGGCCAACGTTTTATCTTAAACCCAGTCAGTCCTTCTGGGTTTCATTCATTAATCAATCAATCCAATAAAAAAACCAACTACGTAGTCTTGACGTTTGTTTTTCACGCGCTTAAATATCTCATCATGAGTTGTTTAACTTAGAGAGAGTTTCGTGTCAAGTTAGTTAATTAAAAATGAAAAATTATGGACACATCACTAATTATCTGATGTGACTGATTGTTAGTAACGTAAAAAATATAGCGGATTTATATGAAAGTGATAAGCAACCGTTCACAGTTTGTCACGTTAAATAATTGTGAAAATTAGTGTAATTTGTTGTCGTTCTAGAATAACTCGTTAAAAATTTTAATACAGCAACCAATAATATGTGGCCAATGAGTTTTGTCTTTCTGAGAATAATCCTCGTAACAACCTGTCCAAACTTGCCACTTTAAAATTTTCGTCAACTTCTTTTGTAGTTTTCTGTTTTGAACAAGGTACCAAATACATATTGTGAATATATATATAGAAAGATAAAGTTGAAAATCAACTTTTGATGGACACGTATGACATACGTGTGTTGTTAGACATAACCTAGCAAGGTGGGTTTACGTGATTGAACGATGTTCAATTACTTATCATTATCATTATCATTATCATCATGACCATTTCATTTGCTATTCGTAATAAACTAGTTTATACAAATGCCAGTCGTGCACTTTGTGTTGTACTTGCTATAGCCTATTAAGCCCTCTCTTTTTTCTAATTACAACATGGATAAACACACATATTAAAGAATCTATCTAGTAATGTGTGTACTCCATTAATTTAGACCAGTCTTATTAGGTATCTCTCTCTCTCTCTTTCTCTCTCTCTCTCTTTGTGGTTGTTTCAAGTTCTTTCATGATAATATTAGATTTAGTTTTTTTGATGCTATGATGATGGGAATGGATGAGGTTTCTCTGGTGGTTATTATTTCTATAAGTATTATGATATAATTGTTTGTCTTCTTTTCCATTTTTTTTTTTTTATTTTTTTTTTATTTTTTTACAGTTTCTACAAATATATTCTGCATTTATTTAGTCCCTCCATTTTCATTTGGCATAATTCTTCTGTGAAATGTCATGCTGTTTGTTGATTTTATATATTACAAATTGTTTCATAATTTACAATAGCTAGCTAAATACTTAACTTATATATTTGGATATTGGTCATATGCAATTTGAATTAATAAGGAAAATATTGACACCTCTTCTTCTGCTTCTTAAAGAACAAAGATAAGATGTATAACTTAACAATGATCATTCTGAATTTGGTAATCTTGATGGAGAACAAACTAGAGGATTTTATTGACTGTTTGATTAGAAGATGTTTCTCTCCATTTCACTATTTTTGTCATTATGTTGTGCAGATGTTTTGTCACATTATTATGCATCTAATCAATGATTCATTCAGCTGAACTGTCTTATCACTTATGCTCTATTACTGGAAATTTCTATTAGAGAATTGTCTTTCTTTGCCTAATTTGTGCCACTTCCAATATATGTGGTATGGAATGTAAAATAGCAAGGATCTGGTTTGAGTGCCACCTGAGCTTGCAGGCTTCTTTGCTTGCTTGAGTCATATGTTGTTTGCTTGTTTTGGGCCATTGCCTACTCTGAATTGCATAATAGTTCTGGCTGAAAGTGACAAAGATATGCTCTTACCATGTGTCTGATCGGTTTGTTATGTGTCTGATCCATTTGCTGGCATTATCTTGTCCAAGTGAAGGATAAGTCTTGTGCCTTTCCTAGTCCCATTTATGTATTGGTCTCATGTGGAGTTGTTCCTCTAAAAACTTCAGATTTATGTGGTTTGGGTGACTGGTCTAAGATGCTGAAATCGAGATGCATAAATGTGCTTGAATACAAGATGTTACTGCAAAGTCCGTGCTTGAATACAAAATGTTTCTGCAAGCATATGCATAAACAAAAAAAGCTCATAAACTCAAACTATGATACTGCTATTGCTCACTATGTATCTTTTTTCCATAGTGTTTTTAATGTCTTAATCTATCTGTTTTCAAACTTCAAAGTAATGTGATTGATTTACAACTTTTACAGAGTTGAAGAAGAATTGAGCTTATATTTGAAGGCCATGAATCTCCACAGAAATACTTCAATAAGTTAAGGAGAAAATCTTCTCCTGTTCATATTACATCGACTATGGATTCACAAGACCTATATTCATTGAAGTGCAGCTCATCACCAGCTGTTCTCCCCCACTGCATACAACCAAAACCGCCCAATTCCCTTACACAAACTCCTTCGCCAAAAGACAAGTTATATGCAAAACATTTGTCTAATGAATCTGATAGCTCTTGTATCCAAAATCCTAAAAGCACGTATGCTCCATCTTCTATGTTCTGTACTAGTTTACATTTTTCATCTTCAACAAACCCTGAGACTTCATGCTATCTTGGAAACCAACCTTTCCTACCAAATCCCCCGAACTCCAACCGGTACCCTCATGCTGTTAATTCACCAAAGTCTTCATTGCCTTCAGGTGGAGGTGTAAATGGTAGATGTGGGAAAGAGACATCATTTGACTTGATGAAGGGATTCGAATACATTATTCCTGGACAATGTTCTGATGGTATTTTCTGGGGCGAGAATTATGCAAGTGACAGTTTAACATTATCACAGCAGTTGGAATTACAAAATTTTTCTGAAGAGCTCAACATAGCTATAAATGATACCAGTGACAACCCTAGGCTTGCTGTG
>NW_022155448.1:0-7520 GCF_001633185.2 Quercus lobata | reverse complement strand
GGGACTAAAATTTTGTATTCGCTTTTTCGGCCTATCTCATCCCGTTTTGGCTAAAAATTATGTCGGGATGCGATTTTATAATTTTTTGAATTTTTTTACTATTTTTATCGGAATTTTCTAGCCCGGGTCGTGTATGAACGGAATTCGGGACTAAAATTTTGTCTTCTCTTTTGCGGCCTATATCATCCCGTTTTAGCTAAAAATTATGCCGGGAAGCAGTTTTTTAAATTTTTGAATTTTTTTACTATTTTTTTCGGAATTTTCTCCCCCGGGTCGAGTATGAACGGAATTCGGGACTAAAATTTTGTTTTCTCTTTTTCAGCCTATCTCATCCCGTTTTGGCTAAAAATTATGCCGGGAAGCGGTTTTATAATTTTTTGAATTTTTTTACTATTTTTTTCGGAATTTTCTTGCCCTGGTCGAGTATGAACGGAATTCGGGACTAAATAGTTTTCTTCTTTTCGCCTATTCTCATCCCGTTTCGCTAAAAAATTATTTGCCGGGAACGGTTTTAAATTTTTTTGAATTTTTTACTTATTTTTTTCGGAATTTTCTCGCCCGGCGGTCGAGTATGAACGGAATGTCGGGAATTAAATTTTGTGTTTTCTCTTCTTCGGCTCTTTCTTAATCCCGTTTTGTGCTAAAAGTTATGCCGGGGGAAGCGGTTTTATATAATTTATTTGAGTTTATTTACTATTTTTTTTCGGAATTTTTTGCCCGGGTCGAGTATGAACGGAAATCAGGACTAAAATTTTGTTTTTCTCCTTTTCGGGCTATCTTTCATCCCGTTTTGGCCAAAATTATGTCGGGAAGCGGTTTTATAATTTTTTGAATTTTTTTACTATTTTTTTCGGAATTTTCTTGCCCGGGTCGAGTATGAACGGAATTCGGGACTAAAATTTTGTCTTCTCTTTCTCGGCCTATCTCATCCCGTTTTGGCTAAAAATTATGCTAGGAAGCGGTTTTATAATTTTTTGAATTTTTTTAATATTTTTTTCGGAATTTTCTCGCCCGGGTCGAGTATGAACGAAATTCGGGACTAAAATTTTGTTTTCTCTTTTTCGGCCTATCTCATCCCGTTTTGGCTAAGAATTATGCCGAGAATCGGTTTTACAATTTTTTGAATTTTTTTACTATTTTTTTCGTAATTTTCTTGCCCGGGTCGCGTATCAACGGAATTCGGGACAAAAATTTTGTTTTCTCTTTTTCGGCCTATCCCATCCCGTTTTGGCTAAAAATTATGCCGGGAAGCGGTTTTATAATTTTTTGAATTTTTTTACTATTTTTTTCGGAATTTTCTTGCCCGGGTCGTGTATCAACGGAATTCGGGACTAAAATTTCGTTTTCTCTTCTTCGGCCTTTCTCATCCCGTTTTGTCTGAAAATTATGCCGGGAAGCGGTTTTATAATTTTTTGAGTTTTTTAACTATTTTTTTCGGAATTTTTTTGCCCGGGTCGAGTATGAACGGAAATCAGGACTAAAATTTTGTTTTCTCCTTTTCGGCCTATCTCATCCCGTTTTCGCCAAAAATTATGTCGGGAAGCGGTTTTATAATTTTTTGAATTTTTTTACTATTTTCTTCGGAATTTTGTTTTCTCTTTTTCGGCCTATATCATCCCTATTTGGCTAAAAATTATGTCGGGATGCGGTTTTATAAGTTTTTGAATTTTTTTACTATTTTTTTCGGAATTTTCTTGCCCGAGTCGAGTATGAACGGAATTCGGGACTAAAATTTTGTTTTCTCTTTTTCGGCCTATATCATCCCGTTAGGCTAAAAATTATGCCGGGAAGCGATTTTTTTATTTTTTGAATTTTTTTTACTATTTTTTTCGGAATTTTCTTGCCCGGGTCGTGTATCAACGGAATTCGGGACTAAAATTTTGTTTTCTCTTCTTCGGCCTTTCTAATCCCGTTTTGGCTAAAAATTATGCCAGGAAGCGGTTTTATAATTTTTTGAGTTTATTTACTATTTTTTTCGGAATTTTTTTGCCCGGGTCGAGTATGAACGGAAATCAGGACTAAAATTTTGTTTTCTCCTTTTCGGCCTATCTCATCCCGTTTTGGCCAAAAATTATGTCGGGAAGCGGTTTTATAATTTTTTGAATTTTTTTACTATTTTTTTCGGAATTTTCTTGCCCGGGTCGAGTATGAACGGAATTCGGGACTAAAATTTTGGTTCTCTTTTTCGGCCTATCTCATCCCGTTTTTGGCTAGAAATTATGCCGGGAAGTGGTTTTATAATTTTTTGAATTTTTTTACTATTTTTTTCGGAATTTTCTTGCCCGAGTCGAGTATGAACGGAATTCGGGACTAAAATTTTGTTTTCTCTTTTGCGGCCTATATCATCCCGTTTTGGCTAAAAATTATGCCGGGAAGCGGTTTTTTAAATTTTTGAATTTTTTTACTATTTTTTTTCGGAATTTTCTCCCCCGGGTCGAGTATGAACGGAATTCGGGACTAAAATTTTGTTTTCTCTTTTTCAGCCTATATCATCCCGTTTTGGCTAAAAATTATGTCGGGTTGCGATTTTATAATTTTTTGAATTTTTTTACTATTTTTATCGGAATTTTCTAGCCCGGCTCGAGTATGACCGGAATTCGGGACTAAAATTTTGTCTTCTCTTTTTTGGCCTATCTCATCCCGTTTTGGCTAAAAATTATGCCGGGAAGCGGTTTTATAATTTTTTGAGTTTTTGTACTATTTTTTTCGGAATTTTCTTGCCCGAGTCGAGTATGAACGGAATTCGGGACTAAAATTTAGTCTTCTCTTTTTCAGCCTATCTCATCCCGTTTTGGCTAAAAATTATGCCGGGAAGCGGTTTTATAATTTTTTGAATATTTTTACTATTTTTTTCGGAATTTTCTTGCCCTGGTCGAGTATGAACGGAATTCGGGACTAAAATTTAGTTTTCTCTTTTTCGGCCTATCTCATCCCGTTTTCGCTAAAAATTATGCCGGGAAGCGGTTTTATAATTTTTTGAATTTTTTTACTATTTTTTTCGGAATTTTCTCGCCCGGGTCGAGTATGAACGGAATTCGGGAATTAAATTTTGTTTTCTCTTCTTCAGCCTTTCTAATCCCGTTTTGGCTAAAAATTATGCCGGGAAGCGGTTTTATAATTTTTTGAGTTTATTTACTATTTTTTTCGGAAATTTTTTGCCCGGGTTGAGTATGAACGGAAATCAGAACTAAAATTTTGTTTTCTCCTTTTCGGTCTATCTCATCCCGTTTTGGCCAAAAATTATGTCGGGAAGCGGTTTTATAATTTTTTGAATTTTTTTACTATTTTTTTCGGAATTTTCTTGCCCGGGTCGAGTATGAACGGAATTCGGGACTAAAATTTTGTTTTCTCTTTTTCGGCCTATCTCATCCCGTTTTGGCTAGAAATTATGGCGGGAAGTGGTTTTATAATTTTTTGGATTTTTTTACTATTTTGTTCGGAATTTTCTTGCCCGAGTCGAGTATGAACGGAATTCGGGACTAAAATTTTGTTTTCTCTTTTGCGGCCTATATCATCCCGTTTTGGCTAAAAATTATGCCGGGAAGCGGTTTTTTAAATTTTTGAATTTTTTTACTATTTTTTTCGGAATTTTCTCCCCCGGGTCGAGTATGAACGGAATTCGGGACTAAAATTTTGTTTTCTCTTTTTCGGCCTATATCATCCCGTTTTGGCTAAAAATTATGTCGGGATGCGATTTTATAATTTTTTGAATTTTTTTACTAATTTTTATCGGAATTTCTAGCCCGGGTCGTGTTATGAACGGGGAATTCGGGACGAAAATTTGTTTCTCTTTTGCTGCCTATATCATTCCCGTTTTGGCTAAAATTATGCCGGGAAGCGGTTTTTTAAATTTTTGAATTTTTTTACTATTTTTTTCGGATTTTCTCCCCCGGATCGAGTAGTATGAGGAATTCGGACTAAATTTTGTTTCTTTTCGGCCCCTACATCATCCCGTTTGGCGAAAAATTATGTCGGATGCGATTTTATTAATTTTGGAATTTTTTACTATTTTTATCGAATTTTCTAGCCCGGGTCGATGTATGACGGAATCGGGACTAAAATTTTTGTCTTCTCTTTTGCGGCCTATATCATCCGTTTTTGGCTAAAAATTATGCCGGGAAAGCGGTTTTTTTTAAATTTTTGAATTTTATTTACTTATTTTTTTTCGGGAATTTCTCCCCGGGTCGAGTAGAACGGGAATTCGGGACTAAAATTTTGTTTTCTCTTTTTCGGCCTATATCATCCCGTTTTGGCTAAAAATTATGTCGGGATGCGATTTTATAATTTTTTGAATTTTTTTACTATTTTTTTCGGAATTTTCTTGCCCGAGTCGAGTATGAACGGAATTCGGGAATTAAATTTTGTTTTCTCTTTTTCGGCCTATATCAGTTTTGGGTAAAAATTATGTCGGGAAGCGGTTTTATAATTTTTTGAGTTTTTTTACTATTTTTTTCGGAATTTTTTTGCCCGGGTCGAGTATGAACGGAAATCCGGACTAAAATTTTGTTTTCTCCTTTTCGACCTGTCTCATCCCGTTTTGGCCAAAAATTATGTCGGGATGCGGTTTTATAATTTTTTGAATTTTTTTACTATTTTTTTCGGAATTTTCTTCCCCGGGTCCAATATGAACGGAATTCGGGACTAAAATTTTGTTTTCTCTTTTTCGGCCTATATCATCCCGTTTTGGCTAAAAATTATGCCGGGAAGCGGTTTTTTAATTTTTTGAATTTTTTTACTATTTGTTTCAGAATTTTCTTCCCCGGGTCGAGTATGAACGGAATTCGGGACTAAAATTTTGTTTTCTCTTTTTCGGCCTATATCATTCCCGTTTTGGCAAAAAATTATGTCGTGATGCAGTTTTATAATTTTTTGAATTTTTTTACTATTTTTTTCGGAATTTTCTAGCCCGGGTCGAGTATGAACGGAATTCGGGACTAAAATATTGTTTTCTCTTTTTTGGCCTATCTCATCCCGTTTTGGCTAAAAATTATGCCGGGGAGCGGTTTTATAATTTTTTGAATTTTTTTACTATTTTTTTCGGAATTTTCTCGCCCGGGTCGAGTATGATCGGAATTCGGGACTAAAATTTTGTTTTCTCTTCTTCAGCCTATCTCATCCCGTTTTGGCTAAGAATTATGCTGAGAATCGGTTTTACAATTTTTTGAATTTTTTTACTATTTTTTTCGGAATTTTCTTGCCCGGGTCGTGTATCAACGGAATTCGGGACTAAAATTTTGTTTTCTCTTTTTCGGCCTATCTCATCCCGTTTTGGCTTAAAAAATTATGCCGGAAGGCGGTTTTATATTTTGAATTTTTTTACTATTTTTTTCGGAATTTTCTCGCCCGGGTCGAGTATGAACGGAATTCGGGAATTAAATTTTGTTTTCTCTTTCTCGGCCTATATCATCCCGTTTTGGCAAAAAATTATGTCGTGATGCAGTTTTATAATTTTTTGAATTTTTTTACTATTTTTTTCGGAATTTTCTAGCCCGGGTCGAGTATGAACGGAATTCGGGACTAAAATATTGTTTTCTCTTTTTTGGCCTATCTCATCCCGTTTTGGCTAAAAATTATGCCGGGGAGCGGTTTTATAATTTTTTGAATTTTTTTACTATTTTTTTCGGAATTTTCTCGCCCGGGTCGAGTATGATCGGAATTCGGGACTAAAATTTTGTTTTCTCTTCTTCAGCCTATCTCATCCCGTTTTGGCTAAGAATTATGCTGAGAATCGGTTTTACAATTTTTTGAATTTTTTTACTATTTTTTTCGGAATTTTCTTGCCCGGGTCGTGTATCAACGGAATTCGGGACTAAAATTTTGTTTTCTCTTTTTCGGCCTATCTCATCCCGTTTTGGCTAAAAATTATGCCGGGAAGCGGTTTTATAATTTTTTGAATTTTTTTACTATTTTTTTCGGAATTTTCTTTTATAATTTTTTGAGTTTATTTACTATTTTTTTCGGAATTTTTTTGCCCGGGTCGAGTATGAAACGGAAATCAGGATAAAATTTTGTTTTCTCCTTTTTTCGGCCTTCTCATCCCGTTTTGGCTAAAAATTATGTTCGGATCGGTTTTATAATTTTTTGAATTTTTTTACTATTTTTTTCGGAATTTTCTTGGCCCGATCGAGTATGAACGGAAGTCGGGACTTACAAATTTTTGTTTTCTCTTTTTCGGCCTATATCATCCCGTTTTTGCTAAAAATTATGTCGGGATGCGGTTTTATAATTTTTTGAATTTTTTTACTATTTTTTTTCGGAATTTTCTTGCCCGAGTCGTGTATGAACGGAATTCGGGACTAAAATTTTGTTTTCTCTTTTTCGGTCTATATCATCCCGTTTAGGCTAAAAATTATGCCGGGAAGCGATTTTTTTATTTTTTGAATTTTTTTACTATTTTTTTCGGAATTTTCTTGCCCGGGTCGTGTATCAACGAAATTCGGGACTAAAATTTTGTTTTCTCTTCTTCGGCCTTTCTAATCCCGTTTTGGCTAAAAATTATGCCAGGAAGCGGTTTTATAATTTTTTGAGTTTATTTACTATTTTTTTCGGAATTTTTTTGCCCGGGTCGAGTATGAACGGAAATCAGGACTAAAATTTTGTTTTCTCCTTTTCAGCCTATCTCATCCCGTTTTGGCTAAAAATTATGTAGGGATGCGGTTTTATAATTTTTTGAATTTTTTTACTATTTTTTTCGGAATTTTCTTGCCCGGGTCGAGTATGAACGGAAATCAGGACTAAAATTTTGTTTTCTCCTTTTCGGCCTATCTCATCCCGTTTTGGCCAAAAATTATGTCGGGAAGCGGTTTTATAATTTTTTGAATTTTTTTACTATTTTTTTCGGAATTTTCTTGCCCGGGTCGAGTATGAACGGAATTCGGGACTAAAATTTTGTTTTCTCTTTTGCGGCCTATATCATCCCGTTTTGGCTAAAAATTATGCCGGGAAGCGGTATTTTAAATTTTTGAATTTTTTTACTATTTTTTTTCGGAATTTTCTCCCCCGGGTCGAGTATGAACGGAATTCGGGACTAAAATTTTGTTTTCTCTTTTTCAGCCTATATCATCCCGTTTTGGCTAAAAATTATGTCGGGTTGCGATTTTATAATTTTTTGAATTTTTTTACTATTTTTATCGGAATTTTCTAGCCCGGCTCGAGTATGACCGGAATTCGGGACTAAAATTTTGTCTTCTCTTTTTTGGCCTATCTCATCCCGTTTTGGCTAAAAATTATGCCGGGAAGCGGTTTTATAATTTTTTGAGTTTTTGTACTATTTTTTTCGGAATTTTCTTGCCCGAGTCGAGTATGAACGGAATTCGGGACTAAAATTTAGTCTTCTCTTTTTCAGCCTATCTCATCCCGTTTTGGCTAAAAATTATGCCGGGAAGCGGTTTTATAATTTTTTGAATATTTTTACTATTTTTTTCGGAATTTTCTTGCCCTGGTCGAGTATGAACGGAATTCGGGACTAAAATTTTGTTTTCTCTTTTTCGGCCTATCTCATTCCGTTTTTCGCTAAAATT
>NW_022155447.1:0-7534 GCF_001633185.2 Quercus lobata | reverse complement strand
CCCGGGATTATTTTAGCGAAAACGGGATGAGATATGCGGAAAAATAGAAAACAAAATTTTAGTTCCGAATTCCGTTCATACTCGACCCGGGCAAGATAATTCCGAAAGAAATAGTAAAAAAATTCAAAAAATTATAAAACCTCTTCTCGGCATTATTTTTAGCCAAAACGGGATGAGATAGGTCGAAAAAGTGAAATCAAAATTTTAGTCCCGAATTCCGTTCATACATGACCCCGGCAAGAAAATTCCGAAAAAAATAGTAAAAAAATTTCAAAAAATTATAAAACCTCTTCCCGGCAATATTTTTAGCCAAAACGGGATGAGATATGCCGAAAAAGAGAAAACAAAATTTTAGTCCCGAATTCCGTTCATACTCGACCCGGGAAAAAAATTCCGAAAAAAATAGTAAAAAAATTCAAAAAATTGTAAAACCTATTCTCGGCATTATTTTTAGCAAAAACGGGATGAGATATGCCGAAAAAGAGAAAACAAAACTTTAGTCCCGAATTCCGTTCATACTCGACCCGGGCAAGAAAATTCCGAAAAAAATAGTAAAAAAATTCAAAAAATTATAAATCCACTTCCCCGAAATATTTTTAGCCAAAACGGGATGAGATAGGCCGAAAAAGTGAAATCAAAATTTTACTCTCAAATTCCGTTCATACTCGACCCGGGCAAGAAAATTCCGAAAAAAACAGTAAAAAAGTTCAAAAAATTATAAAACCTCTTCCCGGCATTATTTTTAGCCAAAACGAGATGAAATAGGCCGAAAAAGTGAAATCAAAATTTTAGTCCCGAATTCCGTTCATACACGACCCCGGCAAGAAAATTCCGAAAAAAATAGTAAAAAAATTCAAAAAATTATAAAACCTCTTCCCGGCATTATTTTTAGCCCAAAACGGGATGAGATATGCCGAAAAAAAAAACAAAATTTTTAGTCCGGAATTCCGTTCATACTCGACCCGGAAAAAAAATTTCCGAAAAATAGTAAAAAAAATTCAAAAAATGAAAAACCTATTCTCGGCATATTTTTAGCGCGAAAACGGGATGAGATATGCCGAAAAAGAGAAAACAAAATTTTAGTTCGAATTCCGTTCATACTCGACCCGGGCAAGAAATTCCGAAAGAAATTAGTAAAAAAATTCAAAAAAATTATAAACCTCTTCTCGCATTTTTTTAAGCCAAAACGGATGAGATAGGGTCGAAAACAGTGAAATCAAAATTTTAGTCCCGAATTCCGTTCATACATGACCCGGGCAAGAAAATTCCGAAAAAAATAGTAAAAAAATTCAAAAAATTATAAAACCTCTTCCCGGCATTATTTTTAGCCAAAGAGGGATGAGATATGCCGAAAAAGAGAAAACAAAATTTTAGTCCCGAATTCCGTTCATACTCGACCCGGGAAAAAAAATTCCGAAAAAAATAGTAAAAAAATTCAAAAAATTGTAAAACCTATTCTCGGCATTATTTTTAGCAAAAACGGGATGAGGTATGCCGAAAAAGAGAAAACAAAACTTTAGTCCCGAATTCCGTTCATACTCGACCCGGGCAAGAAAATTCCGAAAAAAATAGTAAAAAAATTCAAAAAATTATAAAACCACTTCCCGGAAATATTTTTAGCCAAAACGGGATGAGATAGGCCGAAAAAGTGAAATCAAAATTTTAGTCTCAAATTCCGTTCATACTCGACCCGGGCAAGAAAATTCCAAAAAAACAGTAAAAAAGTTCAAAAAATTATAAAACCTCTTCCCGGCATTATTTTTAGCCAAAACGGGATGAAATAGGCCGAAAAAGTGAAATCAAAATTTTAGTCCCAAATTCCGTTCATACTCGACCCGGGCAAGAAAATTCTGAAAAAAACAGTAAAAAAGTTCAAAAAATTATAAAACCTCTTCCCGGCATTATTTTTAGCGACTGGATGAGATTATATGCCGAAAAGAGATAAACAAAACCCTTTTAGTTCCGAATTCCGTTCATACTCGACCCGGGCAAGAAAATTCCGAAAGAAATAGTAAAAAAATTCAAAAAATTATAAAACCTCTTCTCGGCATTATTTTAGCTAAAACGGGATGAGATAGGTCGAAAAAGTGAAATCAAAATTTTAGTCCCGAATTCCGTTCATACACGACCCCGGCAAGAAAATTCCGAAAAAAATAGTAAAAAAATTCAAAAAATTATAAAACCTAATCTCGGCATTATTTTTAGCAAAAACGGGATGAGATATGCCGAAAAAGAGAAAACAAAATTTTAGTCCGATCCGTTCATACTCGACCCGGGCAAAGAAAATTCCGAAAAAATAGTAAAAAAATTCAAAAAAATTATAAAACCACTTCCCGGCAATATTTTTAGCCAAAACGGGATGAAGAGGCCGAAAAAGTGAAATCAAAATTTTAGTCCCAAATTCCGTTCATACTCGACCCGGGCAAGAAAATTCCGAAAAAAATGGTGAAAAAATTCAAAAAATTTTGAAACCCCTTCTCGGCATTATTTTTCGGCCAAAACGGGATGAGATAGGCTGAAAAAGTGAAATCAAAATTTCAGTCCCGAATTCCGTTCATACTCGACCCGGGCAAGAAAATTCCGAAAAACATAGTACAAAAATTCAAAAAATTTTGGAACCTCTTCTCGGCATTATTTTGAGCCAAAAAGGGATGAGATAGGCCAAAAAAGTGAAATCAAAATTTTAGTCCCGAATTCCGTTCATACACGACCCCGGCAAGAAAATTCCGAAAAAAAAAACTAAAAAAGTTCAAAAAATTATAAAACCTCTTCCCGGCATTATTTTTAGCGAAAACGGGATGAGATATGCCGAAAAAGAGAAAAAAAATTTTAGTGCCGAATTCGGTTCATACTCGACACAGGCAAGAAAATTCCGAAAAAAATAGTAAAAAAATTACAAAAATTATAAAACCCCTTCTCGGCATTATTTTTAGCTAAAACGGGATGAGATTGGTCGAAAAAGGGAAATCAAAATTTTAGTCCCGAATACCGTTCATACTCGACCCGGTCAAGAAAATTCCGAAAAAAACAGTAAAAAAGTTCAAAAAATTATAAAACCTCTTCCCGGCATTATTTTTAGCGAAAACGGGATGAGATTGCCGAAAGAGAAAACAAAATTTTAGTTCCGAATTCCGTTTCATACTCGACCCGGGCAAGAATAATTCCGAAAGAATAGTAAAAAAATCAAAAAATTATAAACCCTTCTCGCATTTATTTTAGCAAAACGGGATGATAGATAGTCGAAAAAGTGAAATCAAAATTCCCAATTTCCGTTCATACACGACCCCGGCAAGAAATTCCGAAAAAATAGTTTAAAAAAAAATCAAAAAATATAAAACCTCTTCCCGGGCATTATTTTTAGGAAAAAACGGGATGAGATATGCCGAAAAAGAGAAAACACAATTTTAGTTCCGAATTCCGTTCATACTCGACCCGGGCAAGAAAATTTCGAAAGAAGTAGTAAAAAAATTCAAAAAATTATAATACCTCTTCTCGGCATTATTTTTAGACAAAACGGGATGAGATAGGTCGAAAAAGTGAAATCAAAATTTTAGTCTCGAATTCCGTTCATACTCGACCCGTGCAAGAAAATTCCGAAAAAATAGTAAAAATATTCAAAAAATTTTAAAACCTCATCCCGGCATTATTTTTAGCAAAAACGGGATGAGATATGCCGATAAAGAGAAAACAAAATTTTAGTCCCGAATTCCGTTCATACTCGACCCGGGAAAAAAAATTCCGAAAAAAATAGTAAAAAAATACAAAAAATTGTAAAACCTATTCTCGGCATTATTTTTAGCAAAAACGGGATGAGATATGCCGAAAAAGAGAAAACAAAACTTTAGTCCCGAATTCCGTTCATACTCGACCCGGGCAAGAAAATTCCGAAAAAAATAGTAAAAAACTTCAAAAAATTATAAAACCTCTTCTCGGCATTATTTTTAGCTAAAACGGGATGAGATAGGTCGAAAAAGTGAAATCAAAATTTTAGTCCCGAATTCCGTTCATACACGACCCCGGCAAGAAAATTCTGAAAAAAATAGTAAAAAAAGTTCAAAAAATTATATAACCTCTTCCCGGCATTATTTTTAGCCAAAACGGGATGAGATATGCCGAAAAAGAGAACACAAAATTTTAGTCCTGAATTCCGTTCACACCCGACCCGGGAAAAAAAATTCCGAAAAAAATAGTAAAAAAGTTCAAAAAACTATAAAACCTCTTCCCGGCATTATTTTTAGCGAAAACGGGATGAGATATGCCGAAAAAGAGAAAAAAAATTTTAGTGCCGAATTCGGTTCATACTCGACACGGGCAAGAAAATTCCGAAAAAAATAGTAAAAAAATTACAAAAATTATAAAACCCCTTCTCGGCATTATTTTTAGTCAAAACGGGATGAGATTGGTCGAAAAGTGAAATCAAAATTTTAGTCCCGAATTCCGTTCATACACGACCCCGGCAAGAAAATTCGAAAAAAATAGTAAAAAAATTCAAAAAATTATAAAACCGCTTCCCGACATTATTTTTAGCCAAAACGGGATGAGATATGCCGAAAAAGAGAAAACAAAATTTTAGTCCCGAATTCCGTTCATACTCGACCCGAGAAAAAAAATTCCGAAAAAAATAGTAAAAAAATTAGAAAAATTGTAAAACCTAATCTCGGCATTATTTTTAGCAAAAACGGGATGAGATATGCCGAAAAAGAGAAAACAAAATTTTAGTCCCGAATTCCGTTCATACTCGACCCGGGCAAGAAAATTCCGAAAAAAATAGTAAAAAAATTCAAAAAATTATAAAACCACTTCCCGGCAATATTTTTAGCCAAAACGGGATGAGAGAGGCCGAAAAAGTGAAATCAAAATTTTAGTCCCAAATTCCGTTCATACTCGACCCGGGCAAGAAAATTCCGAAAAAAATAGTGAAAAAATTCAAAAAATTTTGAAACCCCTTCTCGGCATTATTTTTCGGCCAAAACGGGATGAGATTGGCTGAAAAAGTGAAATCAAAATTTCAGTCCCGAATTCCGTTCATACTCGACCCGGGCAAGAAAATTCCGAAAAACATAGTACAAAAATTTAAAAAATTTTGGAACCTCTTCTCGGCATTATTTTGAGCCAAAAAGGGATGAGATAGGCCAAAAAAGTGAAATCAAAATTTTAGTCCCGAATTCCGTTCATACACGACCCCGGCAAGAAAATTCCGAAAAAAAAACTAAAAAAGTTCAAAAAATTATAAAACCTCTTCCCGGCATTATTTTTAGCGAAAACGGGATGAGATATGCCGAAAAAGAGAAAAAAAATTTTAGTGCCGAATTCGGTTCATACTCGACACAGGCAAGAAAATTCCGAAAAAAATAGTAAAAAAATTACAAAAATTATAAAACCCCTTCTCGGCATTATTTTTAGCCAAAACGGGATGAGATTGGTCGAAAAAGTGAAATCAAAATTTTAGTCCCGAATTCCGTTCATACTCGACCCGGGCAAGAAAATTCCGAAAAAAACAGTAAAAAAGTTCAAAATATTATAAAACCTCTTCCCGGCATTATTTTTAGCGAAAACGGGATGAGATATGCCGAAAAAGAGAAAACAAAATTTTAGTTCCGAATTCCGTTCATACTCGACCCGGGCAAGAAAATTTCGAAAGAAATAGTAAAAAATTCAAAAAATTATAAAACCTCTTCTCGGCATTATTTTTAGCCAAAACGGGATGAGATAGGTCGAAAAAGTGAAATCAAAATTTTAGTCTCGAATTCCGTTCATACTCGACCCGGGCAAGAAAATTCCGAAAAAATAGTAAAAATATTCAAAAAATTTTAAAACCTCATCCCGGCATTATTTTTAGCAAAAACGGGATGAGATATGCCGATAAAGAGAAAACAAAATTTTAGTCCCGAATTCCGTTCATACTCGACCCGGGAAAAAAAATTCCGAAAAAAATAGTAAAAAAATTCAAAAAATTGTAAAACCTATTCTCGGCATTATTTTTAGCAAAAACGGGATGAGATATGCCGAAAAAGAGAAAACAAAAATTTAGTCCCGAATTCCGTTCATACTCGACCCGGGCAAGAAAATTCCGAAAAAATAGTAAAAATATTCAAAATATTTTAAAACCTCATCCCGGCATTATTTTTAGCAAAAACGGGATGAGATATGCCGATAAAGAGAAAACAAAATTTTAGTCCCGAATTCCGTTCATACTCGACCCGGGAAAAAAAATTTCGAAAAAAATAGTAAAAAAATTCAAAAAATTGTAAAACCTATTCTCGGCATTATTTTTAGCAAAAACGGGATGAGATATGCCGAAATAGAGAAAACAAAACTTTAGTCCGGAATTCCGTCATACTCACGCCGGGGCCAAGAAAATCCGAAAAAATATAGTAAAAAAAATCAAAAATTATAAAACCATTCCCGGCATATTTTTTAGACCAAAACGGTAAGATAGCCGAAAAGTGAAATCAAAATTTATCCCAAAATTCCGTTTCATACTGACGCCGGGCAAGAAAATTCCAAAAAAAACAGTTAAAAAAGTTCAAAAAATTATAAAACCTCTTTCCGGCAATTATTTTTAGCCAAAATTGGATGAGATAGGCCGAAAAGTGAATCAAATTTTAGCCCCAAATTCCGTTCATACTCGACCCGGGCAAAAAAATGCCGAAAAAAACAGTAAAAAAGTTCAAAAAATTATAAAACCTCTTCCCGGCATTATTTTTAGCGAAAACGGGATGAGATATGCCGAAAAAGAGAAAACAAAATTTTAGTTTCGAATTCCGTTCAAACTCGACTCGGGCAAGAAAATTCCGAAAAAAATAGTAAAAAAATTCAAAAAATTATAAAACCTCTTCTCGGCATTATTTTTTGCTAAAACGGGATGAGATAGGTCGAAAAAGTGAAATCAAAATTTTAGTCCCGAATTCCGTTCATACACGACCCCGGCAAGAAAATTCTGAAAAAAATAGTAAAAAAAGTTCAAAAAATTATATAACCTCTTCCCGGCATTATTTTTAGACAAAACGGGATGAGATATGCCGAAAAAGAGAACACATAATTTTAGTCCCGAATTCCGTTCACACTCGACCCGGGAAAAAAAATTCCGAAAAAAATAGTAAAAAAATTCAAAAAATTGTAAAACCTATTCTCGGCATTATATTTAGCAAAAAGGGATGAGATATGCCGAAAAAGAGAAAACAAAATTTTAGTCCCGAATTCCGTTCATACTCGACCCAGGCAAGAAAATTACGAAAAAAATAGTAAAAAAATTCAAAAAATTATAAAACCACTTCCCGGCAATATTTTTAGCCAAAAGGGGATGAGATAGGCCGAAAAAGTGGAATCAAAATTTTAGTCCCAAATTCCGTTCATACTCGACCCGGGCAAGAAAATTCCGAAAAAAACAGTAAAAAAGTTCAAAAAATTATAAAACCTCTTCCGGCTTTATTTTTGCCAAACAACGGATAATAGCCGAAAAGTGAAATCAAAATTTTAGTCCCAAATTCCGTTTCATACCTCGACCCGGGCAAGAAAATTCTGAAAAAAAACA
>NW_022155446.1:0-7572 GCF_001633185.2 Quercus lobata | reverse complement strand
CGAGTTAGAAAATTCAAAACATAAATGCAAAAAAATTCTAAAAATTACAAAACATCATCCAGGCATCATTTCAAGACGAAACGGGTCAGGAAAGGCCTAAAATAGAGAACAAAAAAAATTTCCTTCCTATCCGTTAGAATCCGAGCCGAGTTAGAAAATTCAAAAAATAATTGCAAAAAAATTCTAAAAATTAAATAACATCATCCAGGCATCATTTCAAGACGAAATGGATCAGGAAAGGCCTAAAAATAGTGAACAAAAAAAATTTCCATCCTATCCGTTCGAATCCGAGCCGAGTTAGAAAATTCAAAAAATAAATGCAAAAAAATTCTAAAAATTAAAAAAACATCATCCAGGCTTCAATTCAGGACGAAACGGGTCAGGATTGGCCTAAAAATAGTGAACAAAAAAAATTTTCTTCCTGTCCGCTCGAACCCGAGCCGAGTTAGAAAATTCAAAACATAAATGCAAAAAAATTCTAAAAATTACAAAACATCATCCAGGCATCATTTCAAGACGAAACGGGTCAGGAAATGCCTAAAAATAGAGAACAAAAAAAAATTCCTTCCTATCCGTTAGAATCCGAGACCGAGTTAATAAAATTCAAAAAATAACTGCAAAAAAAAATTCTAAAAATTAATAAACATCATCCAGGCATCATTTAACAGGACGAAAACGGGTCAGATTGGTCCTAAAATAGGAGAACAAAAAAAATTCCTTTCATGTCCGCCTCGAACCGAGGCCGAGTTAGAAAATTGCAAAATAACTGCAAAAAAAATTCTTAAAAATTAAATAACACATCCAGGCATCATTTCAAGACGAAATGGATCAGGAAAGGCCTAAAATAGTGAACAAAAAAAAATTTTCCTCCTATCCGTTCGAAACCCGACCCGAGTATAGAAAATTCAAAAAAATGCAAAAAATTCTAAAAATTAAATAACATCATCCAGGCTTCATTTCAAGACGAAACGGGTCAGGAAAGGTCGAAAAATAGAGAAAAAAAAAATTTCCTTCCTATCCGTTCGAATCCGAGCCGAGTTAGAAAATTCAAAAAATAAATGCAAAAAAATTCTAAAAATTAAAAAACATCATCCAGGCTTCAATTCAGGACGAAACGAGTCAGGATTGGCCTAAAAATAGAGAACAAAAAAAATTTCCTTCCTGTCCGCTTGAAACCGAGCCGAGTAAGAAAATTCAAAACATAAATGCAAAAAAATTCTAAAAATTACAAAACATCATCCAGGCATCATTTCAAGACGAAACGGGTCAGGAAAGGCCTAAAAATAGAGAATAAAAAAAATTTCCTTCCTAACCGTTAGAATCCGAGCCGAGTTAGAAAATTCAAAAAATAATTGCAAAAAAATTCTAAAAATTAAATAACATCATCCAGGCATCATTTCAAGACGAAATGGATCAGGAAAGGCCTAAAAATAGTGAACAAAAAAAATTTCCATCCTATCCGTTCGAATCCGAGCCGAGTTAGAAAATTCAAAAAATAAATGCAAAAAAATTCTAAAAATTAAAAAAACATCATCCAGGCTTCAATTCAGGACGAAACGGGTCAGGATTGGCCTAAAAATAGTGAACAAAAAAAATTTTCTTCCTGTCCGCTCGAACCCGAGCCGAGTTAGAAAATTCAAAACATAAATGCAAAAAAATTCTAAAAATTACAAAACATCATCCAGGCATCATTTCAAGATGAAACGGGTCAGGAAATGCCTAAAAATAGAGAACAAAAAAAATTTCCTTCCTATCCGTTAGAATCCGAGCCGAGTAAGAAAATTCAAAAAATAACTGCAAAAAAATTCTTAAAATTAAATAACATCATCCAGGCAACATTTCAGGACGAAACGGGTCAGGATTGGCCTAAAAATAGAGAACAAAAAAAATTTCCTTCCTGTCCGCTCGAACCCGAGCCGAGTTAGAAAATTCAAAAAATAACTGCAAAAAAATTCTAAAAATTAAATAACATCATCCAGGAATCATTTCAAGACGAAATGGATCAGGAAAGGCCTAAAAATAGTGAACAAAAAAAATTTCCTTCCTATCCGTTCGAACCCGACCCGAGTTAGAAAATTCAAAAATAAATGCAAAAAAATTCTAAAAATTAAATAACATCATTCAGGCTTCAATTCAGGACGAAACGGGTCAGGATTGGCCTAAAAATAGAGAACAAAAAAAATTTCCTTCCTGTCCGCTCGAACCCGAGCCGAGTTAGGAAATTCAAAACATAAATGCAAAAAAATTCTAAAAATTACAGAACATCATCCAGGCATCATTTCCAGACGAAACGGGTCAGGAAAGGCCTAAAAATAGAGAACAAAAAAAATTTCCTTCCTATCCGTTAGAATCCGAGCCGAGTAAGAAAATTCAAAAAATAACTGCAAAAAAATTCTAAAAATTAAATAACATCATCCAGGCATCATTTCAAGACGAAAACGGGATCAGGAAAAGCCGAAAAATAGAGAGAAAAAAAAATTTCCTTCCTATCCGTTCGAATCCGAGCCGAGTTAGAAAATTCAAAAAATAACTGCGAAAAAATTCAAAAAATTAAATAACATCATCCAGGCTTCAATTCAGGACGAAACGGGTCAGGATTGGCCTAAAAATAGAGAACAAAAAAAACTTCCTTCTGTCCGCTCGAACCCGAGCCGAGTTAGAAAATTCAAAACATAAATGCAAAAAAATTCTAAAAATTACAAAACATCATCCAAGCATCATTTCAAGAGGAAACGGGTCAGGAAAGGCCTAAAAATAGGGAACAAAAAAAATTTCCTTCCTATCCGTTAGAATCCGAGCCGAGTAAGAAAATTCAAAAAATAACTGCGAAAAAATTCAAAAAATAAATAACATCACCAGGCTACAATCAGGACGAAACGGTCAGGATTGGCCTAAAAAATAGAGAACAAAAAAAACTTCCTGTCAGTGCGCTCGAACCCGAGCCGAGTTAGAAAATTCAAAACATAAATGCAAAAAAATTCTAAAAATTACAAAACATCATCCAAGCTTCATTTCAAGAGGAAACGGGTCAGGAAAGGCCTAAAAATAGAGAACAAAAAAAATTTCCTTCCTATCCGTTAGAATCCGAGCCGAGTAAGAAAATTCAAAAAATAACTGCAAAAAAATTCTTAAAATTAAATAACATCATCCAGGCATCATTTCAAGACGAAACGGATCAGGAAAGGCCTAAAAATAGTGAACAAAAAAAATTTCCTTCCTATCCGTTCGAACCCGACCCGAGTTAGAAAATTCAAAAATAAATGCAAAAAAATTCTAAAAATTAAATAACATCATCCAGGCTTCATTTCAAGACGAAACGGGTCAGGAAAGGTCGAAAAATAGAGAAAAAAAAAATTTCCTTCCTATCCGTTCGAATCCGAGCCGAGTTAGAAACTTCAAAAAATAAATGCAAAAAAATTCTAAAAATTAAAAAACATCATCCAGGCTTCAATTCAGGACGAAACGGGTCAGGATTGGCCTAAAAATAGAGAACAAAAAAAATTTCCTTCCTGTCCGCGTTAACCCGAGCCGAGTTAGAAAATTTCAAACATAAATTGCCAAAAAAATTCTAAAAATTCAAAACCATCATCCAGCATCATTTCAAGACGAAACGGGTCAGAAGGGCCTAAAAATAGAGAACAAAAAAAATTCCTTCCTATCCGTTAGAATCCGAGCCGAGTAAGAAAATTCAAAAAATAATGCAAAAAAATCTAAAAAAATTAAAAAACATCATCCAGGCATCATTTCAGGACGAAACGGGTCAGGATTGGCCTAAAAATAGAGAACAAAAAAAATTTCCTTCCAGTCCGCTCGAACCCGAGCCGAGTTAGAAAATTAAAAAAATAACTGCAAAAAAATTCTAAAAATTAAATAACATCATCCAGGCATCATTTCAAGACGAAATGGATCAGGAAAGGCCTAAAAATAGTGAACAAAAAAAATTTCCTTCCTATCCGTTCGAACCCGACCCGAGTTAGAAAATTCAAAAATAAATGCAAAAAAATTCTAAAAATTAAATAACATCATTCAGGCTTCAATTCAGGACGAAACGGGTCAGGAATGGCCTAAAAATAGAGAACAAAAAAAATTTCCTTCCTGCACGCCGAACCCGAGCCGAGTTAGAAAATTCAAAAAATAACTGCAAAAAAATTCTAAAAATTAAATAACATCTTCCAAGCATCATTTCAAGACGAAATGGATCAGAAAAGGCCTAAAAATAGTGAACAAAAAAAATTTCCTTCCTATCCGTTCGAACCCGACCCGAGTTAGAAAATTCAAAAATAAATGCAAAAAAATTCTAAAAATTAAATAACATCATTCAGGCTTCAATTCAGGACAAAACGGGTCAGGATTGGCCTAAAAATAGAGAACAAAAAAAATTTCCTTCCTGTCCGCTCGAACTCGAGCCGAGTTAGGAAATTCAAAACATAAATGCAAAAAAATTCTAAAAATTACAAAACATCATCCAGGCATCATTTCAAGACGAAACGGGTCAGGAAAGGCCTAAAAATAGAGAACAAAAAAAATTTCCTTCCTATCCGTTAGAATCCGAGCCGAGTAAGAAAATTCAAAAAATAACTGCGAAAAAATTCAAAAAATTAAATAACATCATCCAGGCTACAATTCAGGACGAAACGGGTCAGGATTGGCCTAAAAATAGAGAACAAAAAAAACTTCCTTCCACTCCGCTCGAACCCGAGCCGAGTTAGAAAATTCAAAACATAAATGCAAAAAAATTCTAAAAATTACAAAACATCATCCAAGCATCATTTCAATAACGAGGACGGTTTGGGAAAAGTTCGAAAAATAGAGAACAAAAAAAATTTAACTCTCCTATCCGTTCGAACCCGAAGCCGCAGTTAGAAAAAATTCAAAACATAAATGCCAAAAAAAAAATTCTAAAAATTAAATAACATCATCCAGGCTTCATTTCAAGACGAAACGGGACAGGAAAAGCCAAAAAATAGAGAACAAAAAAAATTTCCTTCCTATACGTTCGAATCCGAGCCGAGTTAGAAAATTCAAAAAATAACTGCAAAAAAATTCTAAAAATTAAATAACATCATCCAGGCTTCATTTCAAGACGAAACGGGACAGGAAAAGCCAAAAAATAGAGAACAAAAAAAATTTCCTTCCTATACGTTCGAATCCGAGCCGAGTTAGAAAATTCAAAAAATAACTGCAAAAAATTCTAAAAATTAAATAACATCATCCAGGCTTCATTTCAAGACGAAACGGGTCAGGAAAGGCCGAAAAATAGAGAGAAAAAAAATTTGCTTCCTATCCGTTCGAATCCGAGCCGAGTTAGAAAATTCAAAAAATAAATGCAAAAAGATTCTAAAAATTAAAAAACATCATCCAGGCTTCAATTCGGGACGAAACGGGTCAGGATTGGCCTAAAAATAGAGAACAAAAAAAATTTCCTTCCTGTCCGCTTGAACCCGAGCCGAGTTAGAAAATTCAAAACATAAATGCAAAAAAATTCTAAAAATTACAAAACATCATCCAAGCATCATTTCAAGACGAAACGGGTCAGGAAAGGCCTGAAAATAGAGAACAAAAAAAATTTCCTTCCTATCCGTCAGAATCCGAGCCGAGTTAGAAAATTCAAAAAATAACTGCAAAAAAATTCTAAAAATTAAATAACATCATCCAGGCATCATTTCAAGACCAAATGGATCAGGAAAGGCCTAAAAATAGTGAACAAAAAAAATTTCCTTCCTATCCGTTCGAACCCGACCCGAGTTAGAAAATTCAAAAATAAATGCAAAAAAATTCTAAAAATTAAATAAAATCATCCAGGCTTCAATTCAGGACGAAACGGGTCAGGATTGGCCTAAAAATAGAGAACAAAAAAAATTTCCTTCCTGTCCGCTTAAACCCGAGCCGAGTTAGAAAATTCAAAACATAAATGCAAAAAAATTCTAAAAATTACAAAACATAATCCAGGCATCATTTCAAGATGAAACGGGTCAGGAAAGCCTTAAAAATAGAGAACAAAAAATTTCCTTCCTATCCGATAGAACCGAGCCGAGTTAGAAAATTCCAAAAAAATAACTGCAAAAAAATTCAAAAATTAAATAACATCATCCAGGCATCATTCAAGACCCCGAAACGGTCAGAAAGGGCCTAAAAAATAGTGAACAAAAAAAAAATTTTCTTTCCTACCCGTTCGAACCCCGAGCCGAGTTAGAAAATTCAAAAAATAAATGCAAAAAAAATTCTAAAAATTAAAAAACATCATCCAGGCTTCGTTTCAAACGAGACGGGTTTGGAAAGGCCGCAAAAATAGGAAACAAAAAAAATTTCCTTCCTACCCGTTCGAACCCGAGCCGAGTTAGAAAATTCAAAAATAAATGCAAAAAAATTCTAAAAATTAAAAAACATCATCCAGGCTTCGTTTCAAAACGAGACGGGTTTGGAAAGGCCGAAAAATAGAGAACAAAAAAAATTTCCTTCCTATCCGTTCGAACCCGAGCCGAGTTAGAAAATTCAAAACATAAATGCCAAAAAATTCTAAAAATTACAAAACATCATCCAGGCTTCATTTCAAGACGAACCGGGACAGGAAATGCCGAAAAATAGAGAACAAAAAAAAATTCCTTCCTATCCGTTCGAATCCGAGCCGAGTTAGAAAATTCAAAAAATAACTTGCAAAAAATTCTAACAAATTAAATAACATCATCCAGGCTTCATTTCAGACCGAAAACGGGTCAGGAAAGGCCAAAAAATAGAGAGAAAAAAAATTTGCTTCCTATCCGTTCGAATCCGAGCCGAGTTAGAAAATTCAAAAAATAAATGCAAAAAGATTCTAAAAATTAAAAAACATCATCCAGGCTTCAATTCGGGACGAAACGGGTCAGGATTGGCCTAAAAATAGAGAACAAAAAAAATTTCCTTCCTGTCCGCTGGAACCCGAGCCGAGTTAGAAAATTCAAAACATAAATGCAAAAAAATTCTAAAAATTACAAAACATCATCCAGGCATCATTTCAAGACGAAACGGGTCAGGAAGGGCCTGAAAATAGAGAACAAAAAAAATTTCCTTCCTATCCGTCAGAATCCGAGCCGAGTTAGAAAATTCAAAAAATAACTGCAAAAAAATTCTAAAAATTAAATAACATCATCCAGGCATCATTTCAAGACGAAACGGGTCAGGAAAGGCCGAAAAATAGAGAACAAAAAAAATTTCCTTCCTATCCGTTCGAACCCGAGCCGAGTTACAAAATTCAAAACATAAATGCCAAAAAATTCTAAAAATTACAAAACATCATCCAGGCTTCATTTCAAGACGAAACGGGACAGGCAGGCCGAAAAATAGAAAACAAAAAAAATTTCCTTCCTATCCGTTCGAACCCGACCCGAGTTAGAAAATTTAAATATAAATGCAAAAGAATTTTAAAAATTAAAAAACATCATCCAGGCTTCATTTCAAGACGAAACGGGCCAAGACAGGCCGAAAAATAGAGAAAAAAAATAATTTCCTTCCTATCGTTCGAACCCGACCCAGGTTAGAAAATTAAAAAATTAAGGCAAAAAAATTCTAAAAATTAAAAAACATCATCTAGGTTTC
>NW_022155445.1:0-7581 GCF_001633185.2 Quercus lobata | reverse complement strand
TCCTATCCGTTCAAACCCGACACGAGGTAGAAAATTCAAAAATAAATGCAAAAAAAATCTAAAAGTTAAAAAAAACATCATCCAGGGTTCATTTCAAGGCCATACGGGCCAGGATAGGCCGAAAAATAGAGAACAAAAATAATTTCCTTCCAACCCGTTCGAACCCGCCCTGAGTTAGAAAATTCGAAAACAGATGCAAAAAAATTTTAAAAATTAAAAAACATCATCAAGGTTTCATATCAAGACGAAACGGGTCAGGACAGGCCGAAAAAATTAGAAAGGAAAACAAAAATAATTCCTTCCTAATCCGTTTGAACCGACCCGAAGCTAGAAAATTCCAAAAGAAATAAAGCAACAAAAATTCTAAAAATTAAAAAACTCATCCATGATTCATTCAAGACCCAAAACCGGGGGGGGGCCCCCAGGGGGGAATAGCCGAAAAATAGAGAACAAAAATAGTTTCCTTCCGACCCGTTCGAACTCGGGCCCGAGTTAGAAAATCGAAAATAAATCAAAAAAATTTTAAATTAAAAATATCATCCAGGCTTTCATTTCCAAGACGAAAACGGTTCAGGACAGGGCGAAAAATTTTGAGAACAAAAATAATTTCCTTTCCTACCCGTTCGAACCCGGCCCGAGTTAGAAAAATTCGAAAATAAATGCAAAAAAATTTAAAAAATGAAAAAATATCATCCAGGCTTCCATTTCAAAGACGAACGGGTTAGGACAGGCGAAAATCTGAGACCAAAAAAATTTCCTTCCAATCCTGCGAACCCGACACGAGTTAGAAATTCCTTAAATAAATGCAAAAAAATTTTTAATAAATTAAAAAAACTCATCCAGGCTTCATTCAACGAAACGGATCAGACAGGCCGAAAAATTGTGAACAAAAATAATTTCTTTCCTATCCGTTCGAACCCGTCCCGAGATAGAAAATTCAAAAAATAAATGCAAAAAAATTTTAAAAATTAAAAAACATCATCCAGGCTTCATTTCAAGACGAAACTTGTCAGGACAGGCCGAAAAAAAGAGAACAAAAATAATTTCCTTCCTATCCGTTCGAACCCGACCCGAGCTAGAAAATTCAAAAAATAAACGCAAAAAAATTTTAAAAATATAAAAACATCATCCAGGCTTTTTCATTTCAGACGAATACCGGGCTCAGGTACACGGCGAAAAAATTGAGAACAAAAAAATTTCCTTCCTACCCGTTCGAAACCCGGCCCGAGTTCTAAAAATTCTAAAATAAATGCACAAAAAATTAAAAATTAAAAAAAACATTAATCCAGGCTTCTTTCAAGACGAAACGGATCAGGACAGGGGGGTCGAAAAATTGAGAACAAAAATATATTTTCTTTCCTATTCCTTTCAACCCGACCCGAGAAGAAAATGCAAAAAACTAAATGCAAAAAAAATTTAAAAATAAAAAAAAACATCATTCAGCTCATTTCATAGACGAATCGGAATCAGCACAGGCCGAAAATCGAGAACAAAAATAATTTCCTTCCTTACCCGTTCGACCCGGGCCCGAGTTCGAAAATTCTAAAAATAAATGCAATAAAAATTTTAAAAATTAAAAAACACATCCAGGCCTTGCATTTTCAAGACGAAACGGGTCAGGACAGGCCGAAAAATTGAGAACAAAAATAATTTCCTTCCTATCCATTCGAACCCGACACGAGTTAGAAAATTCAAAAAATAAATGCAAAAAAATTTTAAAGATTAAAAAATATCATCTAGGCTTCATTTCAAGACGAAACGGGTCAGGACAGGCCGAAACATTGAGAACAAAAATAATTTCCTTCCTATCCGTTCGAACCCGACCTGAGACAGAAAATTCAAAAAATAAATGCAAAATAATTTTAAAAATTAAAAAACATCATTCAGGCTTCATTTCAAGACGAATCGGCTCGGCACAGGCCAAAAAATCGAGAACAAAATGCAAAAAAATTTTAAAAATTAAAAAACATCATCCAGGCTTCATTTCAAGACGAAACGGGTCAGGACAGGCCGAAAAATTGAGAACAAAAATAATTTCCTTCCTATCCATTCGAACCCGACACGAGTTAGAAAATTCAAAAAATAAATGCAAAAAAATTTTAAAAATTAAAAAACATCATCCAGGCTTCATTTCAAGACGAAACGGGTCAGGACAGGCCGAAAAAATTTGGAACAAAAATAATTTCCTTCCTATCCGTTCGACCCGACCCGAGATAGAAAATTCAAAAAATAAATGCAAAAAACATTGTTAAAAATTAAAAAACTCATCCAGGCTTCATTTCAAGACGTAAACGGGTCAGGACAGGGCAAAATAAATTGAGAACCAAAAATAATCCTTCCTATCCGTCGAACCGACCCGAGCTAGAAAATTCAAAAAAAAAAGTGAAAAAAAATTCTAAAAATTAAAAAATATCATCCAGGGTCCATTTCAATACCATACAGGCCAGGATAGGCCGAAAAATAGAGAACAAAAATAATTTCCTTCCTACCCGTTCGAACCCGGCCCGAGTTAGAAAATTCGAAAATAAATGCAAAAAAATTCTAAAAAATAAAAAATATCATCCAGGGTTCATTTGATGACCATACGGGCCAGGATAGGCCGAAAAATAGAGAGCAAAAATAATTTCCTTCCTACCCGTTCGAACCCGGCCCGAGTTTGAAAATTCGAAAATAAATGCAAAAAAATTTTAAAAATTAAAAAACATCATCCAGGCTTCATTTCAAGACGAAACGGTTCAGGACAGACCGAAAAATTGATAACAAAAATAATTTCCTTCCTACCCGTTCGAACCCGGGCCGAGTTAGAAAATTCGAAAATAAATGCAAAAAAAATTCTAAAAATTAAAAAACATCATCCAGGATTCATTTCAAGACCATACGGGCCAGGATAGGCCGAAAAATAGAGAGCAAAATTAAATTCCTTCCTACCCGTTCGAACCCGGCCCGAGTTAGAAAATTCTAAAATAAATGTAAAATAATTTTAAAAATGAAAAAACATCATCCAGGCTTCATTTCAAGACGAAACGGGTCAGGACTGGCCGAAAAATTGAGAACAAAAATAATTTCCTTCCTATCCGTTCGACCCCGAACCGAGCTAGAAAATTCAAAAAATAAATGCAAAAAAAATTTTAAAAATTAAAAAAGATCATTCAGGCTTCATTTCAAGACGAAACGGGTCAGCACAGGCTGAAAAATTGAGAACAAAAAAAATTTCCTTCCTATCCGTTCGAACCCGACACGAGTTAGAAAATTCAAAAAATAAATGCAAAAAAATTTTAAAAATTAAAAAATATCATCCAGGCTTCATTCCAAGACGAAACGGGTCAGGACAGGTCGAAAAATTGAGAACAAAAATAATTTCCTTCCTATCCGTTCGAACCCGACCCGAGCTAGAAAATTCAAAAAATAAATGCAAAAAAATTTTAAAAATTAAAAAACATTATCCAAGCTTCCATTCAAGACGAAACGGGTTAGGACAGGCCGAAAAATCGAGACCAAAAAAAATTTCCTTCCAATCCTGTCGAACCCGACACGAGTTAGAAAATTCTTAAATAAATGCAAAAAAATTTTTAAAATTAAAAAACATCATCCAGGCTTCATTTCAAGACGAAACGGGTCAGGACAAGCCAAAAAATTACGAACAAAAATAATTTCCTTACTATCCGTTCGAACCCGACCCCGAGTAGAAAATTCAAATAAACGCAAAAAAGTTTAAAATATAAAACATCATCAGGCTTCATTTCAAGACGAAACGGGTCAGGACAGAGCGACAAAAATTGAGAACAAAAAATAATTCCTTCTACCCGCTTCGAACCCGGGCCCAGTTCGAAATTCTAAAATAAATGCAAAAAAATTTTAAAAATTAAAAAACATCATCCAGGCTCATTTCAAGATGAAAACGGTTAGGACAGGCCGAAAAATTTGAGAACAAAAATAATTTCTTGCCTATCGTTCGAACCCGGACCCGAGATAGAAAATTCAAAAAATAAATGCAAAAAATTTTTAAAAAATTAAAAAAACATCATCAGGCTTCATTTCAAGACGAATTTCGGGTCAGCACAGGCCGAAAAATCGAGAATCAAAAATAATTTCCTTCCTACCCGGTTCGAAACCCGGCCCGAGGTTCGAAAATTCTAAAATAAATGCAAAAAAATTTAAAAATAAACATCATACCAGCCTTCATTTCAGACGAAACGGTCAGGACAGGCGAAAAAATTGAGACACAAAAATAATTTCCTTTCCTACCCGTTCGGAACACGGGCCGAGTAGAAATTGCGAAAATAAATGCCAAAAAAATTCTAAAATTAAAACATCATCCAGGATTCATTTCAAGACCATACGGGCCAGGATAGGCCAAAAAATAGAGAGCAAAATTAATTTCCTTCCTACCCGTTCGAACCCGGCCCGAGTTAGAAAATTCTAAAATAAATGCAAAATAATTTTAAAAATGAAAAAACATCATCCAGGCTTCATTTCAAGACGAAACGGGTCAGGACAGGCCGAAATATTGAGAACAAAAATAATTTCCTTCCTATCCGTTCGAACCCGACCCGAGCTAGAAAATTCAAAAAATAAATGCAAAAAAAATTTTAAAAATTAAAAAACATCATTCAGGCTTCATTTCAAGACGAATCGGGTCAGCACAGGCCGAAAAATCGAGAACAAAAAGAATTTCCTTCCTTTCCGTTCGAACCCGACACGAGTTAGAAAATTCAAAAAATAAATGCAATAAAATTAAAAAAAATAAAAAACATCATCCAGGCTTTATTCCAAGACGAAACGGGTAAGGACAGGCCGAAAAATTGACAACAAAAATAATTTCCTTCCTATCCGTTCGAACCCGACCCGAGATAGAAAATTCAAAAAATAAATGCAAAAAAATTTAAAAAATTAATAAACATCATCCAGGCTTCATTTCAAGACGAAACGGGTCAGGACAGGGCAAAAAATTGAGAACAAAAATAATTTCCTTCCTATCCGTTCGAACCCGACCCGAGCTAGAAAATTCAAAAAATAAATGCATAAAAATTCTAAAAATTAAAAAACATCATCCAGGGTTCATTTCAAGACCATACGGGCCAGGATAAGCCGAAAAATAGAGAACAAAAATAGTTTCCTTCCGACCCGTTCGAACTCGGCCTGAGTTAGAAAATTCGAAAATAAATGCAAAAAAATTTTAAAAATTAAAAAACATCATCCAGGCTTCATTTCAAGACGAAACGGGTCAGGACAGGCCGAAAAATTTAGAACAAAAATAACTTCCTTCCAATCCGTTCGAGCCCGACCCGAGTTAGAAAATTTAAAAAAAATGCAAAATAATTTTAAAAATTAAAAAACATCATCCAGGCTTCATTTAAAGACGAAACGGGTCAGGACAGGCCAAAAAATTGAGAACAAAAATAATTTCCTTCCTATCCGTTCGAACCCGACCTGAATTAGAAAATTAAAAAAAAATGCAAAATAATTTTAAAAATTAAAGAACATCATCCAGGCTTCATTTCAAGACGAAACGGGTCAAGACAGGCCAAAAAATCGAGAACGAAAAAAATTTCCTTCATATCCTTTCAAACCCGACACGAGTTAGAAAATTCAAAAATAAATGCAAAATAATTTTACAGATTGAAAAACATTATCCAGGCTTCATTTCAATACGAAACGGGTCAGGACAGGCCGAACAATTGAGAACAAAAATAATTTCCTTCCTATCCGTTCGAACCCGACCCGAGCTAGAAAATTGAAAAAATAAATGCAAAAAAATTTTAAAAATTAAAAAACATCATTCAGGCTTCATTTCAAGACGAAACGGGTCAGCACAGGCCGAAAAATCGAGAACAAAAATAATTTCCTTCCTATCCGTTCGAACCCGACCCGAGCTAGAAAATCCAAAAAATAAATGCAAAAAAATTTTAAAAATTAAAAAACATCATCCAGGCTTCCATTCAAGACGAAACGGGTTAGGACTGGCCGAAAAATCGAGACCAAAAAAAATTTCCTTCCAATCCGGTCGAACCCGACCCGAGCTAGAAATTTCTTAAATAAATGCAAAAAAATTTTAAATTAAAAAACATATATCAGGTTCATTCAAGACGAAACGGGTCAGGACAGGCCGAAATTGAGACAAAAAATAATTCTTCCTATCCGTCGACCCGACCGGAATAGAAATCAAAAATAATGCAAAAATTTTAAAATTAAGAAACACCATCATCCAGGCTTATTTCAAGACGAAACGGGTCAGGACAGGGCAAAAAATTGAGACAAAAATAATTTTCCTCCTATCCCGTTGAACCAGACCCGCTAGAAATTCAAAAAATAATGCAAAAAATTCCTAAAAATTAAAAACATCATCACAGGATTCATTTCAAGACCAATACGGGCCAGGGATAGGCCGAAAAATAGAGAACAAAATAGTTCCTTCGACCCGTTCGAACTCGGCCCGGTTAGAACAATTGAAAAATAAATGCAAAAAAATTCTAAAAATCAAATATCATCAGGGTCATCTGAATGACATTACGGCCAAGATAGGCCGAAAAATAGAGAGCAAAAATAATTTCCTCTACCCGTTCGAACCAGGCCCGAAGTTCAGAAAATTCGAAAAATAATGAAAAAATTTTAAAAATTAAAAAACATCATCCAGGCTTCATTTCAAGACGAAACGGTTCAGGACAGACCGAAAAATTGATAACAAAAATAATTTCCTTCCTACCCGTTCGAACACGGGCCGAGTTAGAAAATTCGAAAATAAATGCAAAAAAAATTCTAAAAATTAAAAAACATCATCCAGGATTCATTTCAGGATCATACGGGCCAGGATAGGCCGAAAAATAGAGAGCAAAATTAATTTCCTTCCTACCCGTTCGAACCCGGCCCGAGTTAGAAAATTCTAAAATAAATGTAAAATAATTTTAAAAATGAAAAAACATCATCCAGGCTTCATTTCAAGACGAAACGGGTCAGGACTGGCCGAAAAATTGAGAACAAAAATAATTTCCTTCCTATCCGTTCGAACTCGAACCGAGCTAGAAAATTCAAAAAATAAATGCAAAAAAAATTTTAAAAATTAAAAAAGATCATTCAGGCTTCATTTCAAGACGAAACGGGTCAGCACAGGCTGAAAAATTGAGAACAAAAAAAATTTCCTTCCTATCCGTTCGAACCCGACACGAGTTAGAAAATTCAAAAAATAAATGCAAAAAAATTTTAAAAATTAAAAAATATCATCCAGGCTTCATTTCAAGACGAAACGGGTCAGGACAGGTCGAAAAATTGAGAACAAAAATAATTTCCTTCCTATCCGTTCGAACCCGACCCGAGCTAGAAAATTCAAAAAATAAATGCAAAAAAATTTTAAAAATTAAAAAACATCATCCAGGCTTCCATTCAAGACGAAACGGGTTAGGACAGGCCGAAAAATCGAGACCAAAAAAAATTTCCTTCCAATCCTGTCGAACCCGACACGAGTTAGAAAATTCTTAAATAAATGCAAAAAAATTTTTAAAATTAAAAAACATCATCCAGGCTTCATTTCAAGACGAAACGGGTCAGGACAAGCCAAAAAATTACGAACAAAAATAATTTCCTTAC